>NC_049255.1:14727439-14932439 GCF_011100685.1 Canis lupus familiaris | reverse complement strand
GCGCCAAACCGCTGCGCCACCCAGGGATCCCACTATACTCCATAGTTCTTGGCACATATCTTTATTATAATATGTATTAACTTGAATTGCATTTGTATATTATTTTCCCCAGGTAGAATTTAAGACCCATAAGGAGGGATGGCTGGATGGCTCAGTGGTTTAGCATCTGCCTTCTGCTCAAGTTGTGGTCCCGGGTCCTGGGATCGAGTTCTGCATCAGGCTCCCCAGAGGGAGTCTGCTTCTTCCTCTGCCTCTGTCTCTATCTCTCATGGATGGATAAATAAATAAAATCTTTAAAAAAAAAGTCCCATAAGGAGAGGAACTGTATTGTATGTATATTTTTATGTCTACCACTGGGCATATAAATGCTCAATAAATGATTATCAGTAAAGACACAGTCCTTGCTCTTAAGGACCTCTCAGTACAGGATGAAGTTTATATTAGTTGTGAGAATAAGATGGTAGCTGATTAGCTAAGTAAATAGGAATGGCAGTTGAAGAGATCAGCAGTTCCTTAAAAAAGTAAATTGAATTTTTAAAATAAGTGTTTAAATGTTTGTGTAACAGAGACTATATCTTATTTGGAACATAAAAATTTCTCATAGGAACATAGATGCATTTTTAGACCAGTCACTAATTGCCTATTTGTTCCACAAGCTAGCCATGTTGTGGTGACACAGCTGTTTATTGAACAATTGCTAGCTGAAGCAGTGTAATAAGTACTTCACAAAAATTTAGTTCTCAAGATTACCTTATGAAGTGAGTACTTGCCATTTCACAGATAGAAAATTTGGGTTTGGAGAGGTTGCCCGAATCTCCCAAGGCTGCCTGGTCAGTAACAGCAGAGCTGCATCTGGAAACCCAGCCCTGTCTGGCTTTATAGTTTACATTGTTCAAAACTAACTGATGGTGCAAATGGTATATTCCTCAGTTAATCACCCTGAGTCTGTATATGATAAATATGGGAGAAGAAAAAAAAAGGAAGAGAATTGTCTATTTCTTATCACACATCAGTCTGGAATATTATTGTTAAAAATTATTCTTTGTGTATTCTTTCTTTTTTTACACACCCTCTACTGACCCAGATGGCTTCCCCAATCTTTTCAGGTTCTCGGTGTCTTAAATTTTTTTTTTTTTAAGAGAGACAGAGAGAGAGAAAGCACGTGTGCTCATGATGGGGATAGGGGTGATATGACAGGTGGGGGAGGGGCAACGGGAGAGAGAGAATCTCAAGAATCTTGCTGAGCTGAGCAGGACTCAATCCCATGACCTGGAGATCATGACCTCAGTCAAAAATCAAGACTTCGGCACCCAACCAACTGAGCCACCCAGGTGCCACCCCCTGCCCCCAGTATCCTAATTTTTAAAAATTTCTCTGTAGACCCCTTACAAAGTTCTTTGTACTCCTCTTCCGGCCTTTTCAAAATACCTATTGCTTTAGGACATGTAAGAGTATAAAATCAACCTAATTGAAGTGGTTTTTGTTAAGATGTGAATAATGGATAGAGGTTAGATTCCTCTTTCATTTAAGCACTTTGAAAAAATTGCTTATTAACCTAACTAAATAGGCAAGGATTACTATTTCAGGGCTTGAAACTATGTAAGTAAAGTAGACATTTTCTATGGAAGCCTCAATGTATGAACAAAAGAGATCTTTTTCACTTAAAAAAAAACTTATTTAAATTCAAGTTGCCACCATATAACACCCAGTGCTCATCTCATCAAGTGCCCTCCTCAGTGCCCATCACCCAGTTACTCCAACCCCCCACCCCCCCCCTTCTGCAACGCTTTGTTTCCGAAGGTTAGGGGTCTCTTATGGTTTGTCTCCCTCTCTAATTTTCCCCACTCAGTTTCCCTCCTTTCCTTTATACTCCCTTTCACTATATCTTATATTCTATGTATGAGTGAAACCATATGATGATTGTTCTTCTATTGACTTACTTCACTCAGTATAATAACCTCCAGTTCCATCCACATCAAAACAAATAGTAGGTATTCATCCTTTTTGATGGCTGAGTAATATTCCATTGTATATATAGACCACAGCTTCTTTATCCATTCATCTGTCAAAGGACATCAAGGGTCCTTCCAGTTTGGCTATGGTGGACATTGCTGCTATGAAAATTGGGTGCAGGTGTCCCAGCATTTCACTACATCAGTATCTTTGGGGTAAATACCCAGTAGTGCAATTTCTGGGTAATAGGGTAGCTCTATTTTTAACTTATTAAGGAACATCCACATGAACAGAAGGGATTTTGAAACTAGTAATGGCCGCATATATGTGATGTAAGAGACTGTGCAGACAGGCCAGCTCTGTCTGAGAATTAGTTTCTTTAGTGATTTTTAATTTGAGAGAGACAATTAAAGGCCCTTACACCCTTCCCAGTTACATACAGCCTTTTTGCATATTACTTTGTGGGATACATAACCTTTAAGGGAACCATGGGTTGGAAGTTAAGAAACCCTACCCAGAGCTTTCTGTGGGGGAAGGTTTTTTTTTTCTCTTTACTTCTACACAGGTAGATCTTTTTTTTTTTTTTTTAAGATTTTATTTATTTACTTAAAAGAGGGAGAGAGAGGGATGGCTGGGTGGCTCAGCACTTGAGCATCTGCCTTCAGCTCAGGATGTGATCCCATAGTCCTGGGATCGAGTCCCACATCAGGCTCCTTGCATGAAGCCTGCTTCTCCCTCTGTCTCTGCCTCTCTCTCTGTGTCTCTCATGAATTAAAAAGAAAAAAAATGTGAGAGAGCGTGAAAGAGCGAGCACATATGAGAGAAGCAGACTCCTTGATGAGCAGGGATCCTGATGCATGGCTCAATCCCAGGACTCTGAGATCATGACCTGAGCTGAAGGCAGATGCTCAACTGACTGAGGCACCCAAAGCTCCCCATGCAGGTAGATCTTAGCCATGATTTCATGTTAGAATTAACTGGGAAGCCCACTATCGGGTATTATGATTTAATAGATATGTAGTGGCTCCTGAATAGCAGTACAGTAATAAAAAAGAAGCTATCTTAGTGATTCTGATGTGCAGCTAAGTTTAAGAACCATTGTTCTAAGCTAGTGGTTCTCAAAGTATTGCTCTGAATCAGCAGCATTGGCATCACTTGGAAACTTACTAGAAATACAGATTCTTGGTCCTACTCCAGACTTACAAAATCAGAAAACTCTGAAGGTGGAGTCAAGAAACTGGTGTTTTCCTGTCAGAATGGCCAAACTCAACAACACAAGAATCAACAGGTGTTGGTGAAAATGTAGGAAAAAAGGAACCCTTGGCACTGTTGGTGGGGATGCAAACTGATGCAGCCGCTATGGAAGACAGTGTGGAGGTTCCTCAAAAAGTTAAAAATAAAGATACCCTATGATCCAGCAATCACACTACTATGTATTTACCCAAAGAATACAAAAACAGCAATTCAAAGGATATACGCATCCCTATGTTTATAGCAGCATTATTTACAATAGCCAAGACATGGAAGCGGCCCAAGTGTCCATTAATTGATGAATGGATAAAGATATAGTGTACACACACACACACACACACACGAATATTATTCATCCATCAAAAAGAATGGAATCTTGCCATCTGCAATGACATGGATGGAGCTAGAGAGTATAATGCTGAGCAAAGCAAGGCAGCTAGAGAAAGACAAATACCATATGATTTCACTCACGTATGGAATTTAAGAAACAAAACACATAAATAAAGGGAGAAGAAAGAGAGAGAGAGAGAGACAGAGAGAGACAAATCAAGAAACAGACTCTTAATTATAGAGAACAATCTGATGGTTGCCAGAGAGGAGATGGGTGTAGGGATGTGCTGAATAACATGGTGGGGATGAAGGAGTGCACTTGTGATGAACACCAGCTGATGCATGGAAATGCTGAATCACTATGTTATACCTTGGAAACTAACATAAACACTGTATGTTAATAAGCTGGAATGAAAAGAAAACCTTAAAAAAAGGAATCAGTGTTTTAACAACCCCTCCATGTAAATTCTGATGCATGCTGAAGTTTAAGAATTTCTATTCTAAACTATTGGAGATCTTCAGACCTTAGACTAATGACTCCAGGGAAGTGACCTCATACCTGTGTGGCTCCCAGGGTCAGTAGTGGCCACTGGTGAGTGAGGGGTTGTTTTAATCCATAGATGGCTTGAGGGGGATGGGAGTACATAGATAATCATTCTGACAGGACAGGAGATACAGACTTGAGAGACACTGTAATAGAAAGGGCAAGTTAAACTGGCAGACTAGATAAACTGTCTGAAATTGAGTAGCTGTAGAGTGAGAAAATAACCTCAAGTTGCTGAGCTCAGGAAATAGCCACTATGTGAGTTAGGAGGAGGAAGAAACACTGGCAAAGCAAAGACACAACTGGCAGAGAGATAGGAAGAGGGCCTGGACAAAACAGCAGCGTAGGAACACGAAGATAGGCTGATCTACCAGCAATTTCCAATGAGGCCTGAGGTTGATTGAGTTGATCACAGAAAGGGATGGAGGAGTTGGCTTTAAAAGTCACTGGTAACTTTTGGTTGAGGACTTTAGCATTGGAGTGGAAGAAAAGACAGGCTACAGAGATGAAGATGAGAGTGGGAGAAAAGGTATGAGATGTTGAGGGTATAAATAATATCATTCAAGACTTTGTGCTGGGAAAGAAGGAAGGAGGGCAGTGACTGGAAGCCATAGGCACCTGGAAGACAGTGCGGAGGCAGGAGACGTATACATATATATATATATTTTAAATTTTTATTTATTTGTTCTTGAGAGACACAGAGAGAGAGGCAGAGACACAGGCAGAGGGAGAAGCAGGCTCCCCACAGGGAGACTGATGCGGGGCTCCATCCTAGGACCCCGGGATCATGACCTAAGCTGAAGGCAGAGGGTCAACCACTGAGCCACCCAGGTGCCCCAGAAGTATACATATTTTAAGAACTAAAGGAAGAAGCCCTCAGAAGACCATATTTGTTAAAGGAATGGGGACGAGGAGCTAGCATGAGAACAAGGTCAGGAGTAGAAAGAGTGAATGAAAGAAAGAATGAATGAAAGAGAGAAAGAATGAAAAAGACTCAGAGCTTCCTCAGGAGTGGTAAAAGGAAACATGGAAAGATTCATATGGGAGAATGGTTTGTGAAAGTGAAGATACTGGAGCATGAAATACATCATGCCTGATAGCATCAAATTTCTCTGTGAAATAGAAGTAAAATAATTTATTGAGGCTTAATTTTTTTGGGGGGGGGGATAGGGAATGACAGAAGACAGAGGTGCGCAGGGATTTAGAAGAGGAAAATCTGGAATGAGATAAAAATGCATTTCTCTGTGGCCTAGCACTGCCTACACCCTCTTACTTCCACGTTTCTATTTTGTGCATCTCTGGAACATTAACTCTTTCCTGCTTGACTTAGTTTTCCTGATGTCATCAGTGGCTCTTCCTCTGTGTACTCTATAACAGTGGCCCAGAGTTTGCCTGGAGCCCTCTTCTGTCTTCAATTTCTACTTTCTCCTTGGCCATCACTCCCACGGACTGCTTAATCTGGGTGGCAAATTCACAACCAGCCCTTTCTCTTGAGTTCTAGATCTGTATTCAGCTGTCCGCTGGACATTTAGTATCTTAGCTTCACTATGTTTAAAATCAAATTCTTTATCTGCTTCACTGTGCACCAACAGAAACACATTCCTCTGTTTTTAGCATGCTGTCTTTAGTGGCTTCACCACTACTTATGGTGGTCTCTAAAGCAAGAAGCCATTGATGATCTTATTTATCAATTCTTATAACTCATAATCATCTAATTTTTATTAATTTTACATCTCAAATACTGCATCTTTTCTCATTCATATTCTAAAGTTTAAACCTCCATTGTCTCTTACAACCTTCTAGCAGATCTAGCAGATCTCTTGCGTTCTGATGTCTACTCTTTAACCTATCCTCCATTTCATAACCAGAAATGTCATTATAAAATACAGATCTGCCTATGTCTCTCACCTTTAATGACCCTCTACTACCTATAGCTATATGGTTTTCATACCGTGTTCTGGAACCAAGCATTCCCTCTACAGAAGTTTCAAGAATTCCAAAATCAAGTTATAAATATGATAAAAAATGCATTTATATCATTAATTAATATCTATTATTGCATCATACATGATAGAGATACCCATGTTATTGTGGATTTGATTTGTACCACCTCATACCAGTCAGAATGGCTAAAATTGACAAGTCAGGAAACAAAAGATGCTGGCAAAGATGTGGAGAAAGGGGAACACTCTTACACTGCGGATGAGAATGCAAGCTGGTGCAGCCACTTTGGAAAACAGTAAGGAGGTTCCTCAAAAAGTTGGAAATAGAGCTACTCTACAATCCAGCAATTGCATTAGTAGGTATCTACCCAAAAGACACAAATGCAGTGATCTGAAGGGGGACCTGCAGCCCAATGTTTATTGTAGCAATGTCCACAGAGCCAAACTATGGAAAGAGCCTAGATGTCCATTAACACATGAATGGATAGAGAAGATGTGGTACATATATATAATGGAATACTATTCAGCCATCAAAAAATGAAATCTTGCCATGTGCAACGATGTGGATGGAACTAAAGGATATGCTAAAAGAAATAAGTTAATCAAAGAAAGACAATTATCATATGATCTCACTCATGTGTGGAATTTAAGAAACAAAACAGAAGATTATAGGGGAAGAGAGGAAAAAATAAAGACAAAATCAGAAAGGGAGATAAATCACAAGAGACTCTTAATCATGGGATCATGGGAAACAAACTGAGGGTCACTGGAGGGGAGGCAGGTGGGGGGATGGGGTAATTGGGTGATGGACATTAAGGAGGGCACGTGATGTAATGAGCACTGGGTGCTACATAAGACTGATGAATCACTGACCTCTACTTCATAAACCAATAATGCATTATATATTAATTGTTGAATTTAGTTAGAATAAGAAGTAAAAATTTACTATAAAAATAAATAAAAAGGTAAAAAAAAAGAGATGTAAATACCAGTGGAGGAAAGGATACTAATAGACTATTAGAGAACACTGTTGATACCATTGTCTTACAACACATCCAAAGAAAAATTCAAAACATATGCATCCATTATGCTTGAAGAATAAGTGTGAAGGCTGGCTTCAAGAAAACTTTCCAAAACAAATGGGCCTAAGAATAAATATTGCCAGTTCCTCTATTTTGCATGTCTTTGCATATAATAGGAGAGACATATTACAAATAAAACACCTAACACACAACAGGAGAAAGTGCTTAGATCAGCTTTGATATCAAATCAGGTGGGAAGAATGTGGAAAGATGTATTTGTACTGCATATGCATAAAAGCAATAGTTGGGAAAATAGCAGGCATAGTGACTTTTTTATAAAAGCCATTACTGAAAATATATTTGAGGAATCATCTAATTTGCATAGACAAGCCTTAGCCCTTCAGAAAATGCTATTTTCTTTTCAAAACAGTTTTAGTTTATTCTATGCAGGTCGCAAATTTTACTAAGGCATAGTTCTTAAATAAAACACTTTATGTCCAGCATTATTTTGCATGCATTTAAGAAAACATTTATTAGCTGTCTACTAGATGCACTGGATAATGCAGTCTGAGTTTCATAATTCACTTTTAAAAAAAGATTTATTTGAGGGAGAGAGTATGTGCACACACACACACCCACACACACACTCAATGTTGGAGGGAAGGGCAGAGGGAGAGAATTTTCAAGCAGACTCACTGCTAAGTGGAGCCCCACATAGGGCTCTCAATTTCACAACATGAGATTATGACCTGAGCCAAAACCAAAAGTCAGATGCTTAACCGACTGAGCCACTAGGTGCACTTTTTTTATAACTGAGATTTCTGGCCCTCACCTAACAAGGTATTGATAGAACTATTCCAAATAAACAATAATCCACATTTAGCTAAATCTTTCCCACTGTATAATAATTGTATCAGCTTTCATATCTTTCTGATAATTTTTCATCAGCTGGAAAAGCTCAGTTCAGAAATGTTGATAATGGCAGGTGAAGTGCTAGTGAAGAAACAGAAATAGGGCTTAATGTTTGCAAAACAAAATAAACAAAAATCTTTTAAAAAGTTAAATATTTGGCCCTATAATACCTTATTAGTCTTAGCACCTCTTTCAAAATCTCCCCTCCCTCGCCTCATCTTCTAGTCTTTCCTTTATTTTAAGAAGCTCTATACTTGTACTTGCTTAAGATCATATCTGGGTGATGATGCTAAAGCTGTGCATGTGTGTCTTCCAAGAAAAGTGATTAAAAGTCAGTTCTTGGATAAGACCTAGGCTTGAACAACAGCTCTGCCACTTACTAACTTTATAACTCCGGGATTAAACTCCTGATGACTTAGTTTCCTCTGGAGAGAAGAGATCATGATAGTAGTAGTTGCCTCTTACAATTGTTAGGGGAAAGAAATGAGCTAATGGATCTGAAACACAGCCTGGCATACAATATACTCTGAATTTCAATTAGTTTTTATTGTTGCTACTGTTTTGTTGTTATACTTCACCTACTCCTGTTCAGGAGCCAGCTCAGATAACTACCTCCCTCCTTGAAGTGGCCACAGCAGGGATGAATTTGGATTAGACCCTGAAGGGGGGACATGATCCAGATTGTAGAACAGTGCATATACCACCAAGGGAAAGAGAGAAGATGGAGAAGAGATCAGGTCCTGCTTTGCAGAATGGCTTTTAGGCAGGTTATTTAATCTTTTTAAATCTGATTTCATTAACTATAAAATGAAGTTAATACTGACAAATTTCAGCCTAGTTGTTTTTGGGAAAAAAAGTAAGGTGGCCTTGGAGGAAGCATCTAACCCAGTGCCTGGCACTTAGTAGGAGCGCTCTCCTTCAAATGTTTGCCAGACCATCTTTCTTTCCCCTTCCTTACTCTGCTTGAATCCCAGCTGAGGCCTTTTCCCTAGGCTGCACTGGAGGTTCACCTCCATACCAAGCTGCCAGGGATCCTGATATAACTGAATGGTTTCCCCCTCATCAGGGTGGACATCTCCACTAAAAACAAATTCTGTGTCTTCGTAGAATGGAAAACAAACAAACTGGTGACATCATCATCATTATTTTTTGAAGCATTCATTTAAAAGGTCCTGTAAACTCCCTGAAAAGTCAGTTTCTTTTTACTCTCCTTATTGTTTTCATTCTTCCCCCCTCAAGCAAGCATATTAGACAATTAAAGAAAGTTAGATTCAAGTGTTTTCAATGTTTTGATTAAGATTTTATGTTGAGTAGTAAGTGGTATGCAATTTTGGAAGTATGATGCCAATTTTAATTAATTTTCATAGGTTTACTAATTAAAACAATTAAGAGGTGGAGCTTACCCATTGGAAAAATAATTGGAGGATCTCTTGAACATTATCCTTGAGGATTCACCCAAGCACAAAATGGTGTAAATTTGTTTTAAAAATAGCTAGAAACCCGAAAGAAGTAATTATAACATCAAACCAACGTTGTGTCTGCATTTATCTTTTTTAAAAATAGGAGATAAAATTTTCCTTGAGCTTCTAGAGGCTGCTTCTGCCTGCCTCTGTGTTCATAGTAGTAGTAATAATAAGAAATAAACCAAACCATTTTTTCAATAATAGCACGATATATAAACTTTAAACATTGAAGATAAATATCAACCAGACAATATACTGGGAGATGAGAAAATGAAGAAAGAAACACTGAGAAGGCCTTAGGGGGTGGTAGGAGAAGTATCTAACAGGAATTAATCTCTACTGCCAACAGGATGTGGTCCCTGAAATAAATGGGCTTCCAACTTTTTTTTTTAAAGATTTTATTTATTTATTTGAGATAGATAGAGTGAGAAGAACAAGTGGCAGTGGGGGTGGGGGGTGGGCAGAGGGAGAGGAAGAAAAAGGTTCCTTGCTTAGGGAGCCTGACACAGAACTCAATCCCAGGACCTCGGGATTGACCTGAGCCAAAGGCAGATGCTCAACCAACTGACTTACCCAGGTGCCCTGGTTTTCAACTTTTTTGAAGTCATGGACCTTTAGAGCCAAAACATATTTCCTAAAAGCTTAACACAGGACATAATCTTTGGTAGTAGCAGAATATGATAGGAGTGAACACAAACAGGAAAAGAAACAAGATACAGGAATGCTCAAACAGGTCAACATGTTGATTAAATGCCAGAAATCTGGGGTCACACTGCCTAGGTTTTATTCTTTACTTTTAAAATGGGGATAATAGAACCCATCCCAAAGGGTTGTTGCAAGGATTAAATGAGTTAATATATGATAATGAGTTAATATATTATAATAAGTGATATGTATATCACTTAGAACAATGCTCTATCCAAAGTTAAGGTTAGCTATTTCTATCTATCTATCTATCTATCTATCTATCTATCTATCTATCTATCTATCTATTTTAGCTATTTTATAATTATCCTCACTCACATTTAAAATACAAAAAAATTAGTAACTTCCCCAAGACATTCCAAGCAATCTCCACTGCTATAGCTTACCCAAATGATGTATACAACCGTGTGGAGGCCAAGAGTTTGGGGAAACAATGATTTAAAACCTCAGTTTTTTATTTATTTATTTATTTATTTATTTATTTATTTATTTATTTATTTTTATATTTTTAAAGATTTTATTTATTTATTCATGAGAGAGGGGCAGAGACACAGGCAGAGGGAGGAGAAGCAGGTTTCATGCAAGGAGCCTGAGGTGGGTCTCGATCCCAGGAATCCGGGATCGTGTCCTGAGCCAAAGGCAGATGCTCAACCCACTGAGCCACTCAGGCATCCCAAAACCTCAGTATATTTATCAGGAGTCTTAAAAACAATGATACTCTTTGATTTCATAATTTCACCTTAAAGAGTCTAGCTTAAGGAAATGATAAAAAATACAAACAATTATAAATAAAGAGATTCACTCTGGTATTACCATAAATAAAAATTTTAAAAACTTCCATGTCAGAAAATAGAAGAAATAAGGAATTATTTAAGTAGATGATGGTATATTTATAAGATAAAATGTATGCAAGCATTAAAAATGGCTATCTTTCACAATAAATATTAATTATATGTGAAATCTTGATGGTATAAATGTAAATCAACTCAGCGAAATATAGAGCTGCAGTTAGAGTATGATCTTGACTCCTTAAAAATATGTCTAGAACATACCTTTGAAAAATGTGCTAATAAATTAACATTATTTCAGAAGGTTAGAACAGGGTCAGCAAATTTATTCTATAAAGGTCTAGGTAGTAACAATTTTAAGTTTTGCAGACTATTTAGTTTCTGTCACAACTACTCAACTCTGCTCTTGTGGTGTGGAAAGCAACCATAGATAACTGTAAACAAATGGGTGTGGCTGTGTTCCAATAAAACTTAATTTACGAAACACAGCTGGTTCACCTGCTGGCCATAATTTGCTGACCTCTGGGTTAGATTTACAGATGTATTTATTTGCTTTTTAAATATTTTTCTGTATTTTCTAAATTTTCTATGGTGAGAAAGGCATACATTCATAGTCTAAAAATTAAAACAGTAAGTTCTACAAAAAGTAAAATAGCCTTTCTTATATAAAATAAGAGACACCATAGATAGTTAGAAAGTAGTTATAATCATCTTCTCTAATTTAAAACTATATATTAGGTCATGTCAATATTGACATGCTCAGAAATAGAAGCCTCCAGTAGTTGCATATCACACTTAGAATAAAATCCAATATATTTACAAAGCCTGCAAAGCCTAAAAGAGCTCACCTCTAGCTATATCTCATAATTCATTTCCTTCCACTCTCTCCCTTGATCATTTGATCTGGGCATGCTTGCATTGGCACGAAGCATGGAATTGAGCATTTAAGGCAGATTTAGGTAAACCATTGATTTCCACATTTCTCGTTAAAAGGCTCTGCCTACAAGTCCTGGAAATGACTTAAAAAAATTACTCAATCCTCTAAATTCCTTTTAAAAAAATCTAGGTATATGCATAAAATACTCTAGTATTTGATTCAGTTTCCTGCATTTTTCATCCATGTATCTGTATGTACTTATTTTACCCAAACAATTTTGAGTAGAGTTGACACACAATGTTACATTTGTTTCAGGTGTATAACACAGGAGTAAACACTCACCACAAGGGTAGCTACCATTGGTGGTCATACAAGGCTATTACAATATCATTGACTATATTCCCTATGCTGTGCCTTTTATTCCCATGACTTATTCATTCCATAACTGGAAGTCTGTATCTTCCACTCCTCTTCATCCACTTTGCCCATCCCCTCTTCTCTCCCCTGGCAACCATTAGGTCATTCTCTGTATTTATAGGTTTGATTCTGCTTTTTGTTTAGTTTGTACATTCCACATAAGTAATATCATATGGTATTTGTCTTTCTTAGTCTGACTTATTTCATTTAACATAATACTTTCTAGGTCCATCCATGTTGTTGCAAAAGGCAAGATTTCATTCTTTCTAATGCATAACATCAGATAGATGATTCTTGTTAGAGCAATGAGCAGACAAGTTCAAGGAACCAACAAAAACACCAAATAGCCTCAGGTCTTATTTTTGGGTTGGGAAAAGCTAAAAATTTTTTTCTAAAATGTATTTATCTGAGAGAGAGAGAGAGAGAGAGAGAGAGAACATTCACGAAAAGGGGAGGGGCAGACGGAGACAGAAAGGAAGAAAGAATTTCCAGCAGACTCCCTGCCAGCACAGTGCCTGACTCAAGACTCCATCCCAGGATTCTACAACCTCACTTGAGCCAAAACCAAGAGTTGGACACTTAACTGACTGAACTACCCACGCACCCCTGGAAAAACCTAAAATTTTATAAACAGCAATAAATAATTTATTTTCCTTTCCTCCTCACTTTTGTATATCCTATTCCACATTATCTACTCTTGATACTGGGCACATCAGCACACAATATATTTATCAATATATTTATTAAATATTTTTATTTTGCCAATAAAATATTTTTATTTTTGCCTAGCAAGTAAAAAAGGAATGTTAGGTTTTAACTTGTGTTTCTTTTATTATGAAAGAGATTAAGCACATTTTTATATGTTTAAAAGCCATTTATCGGGATGCCTGGCAGTGGTTGAGCATCTGCCTTCAGCTCAGGGCAGATCCTGGAGTTCTGGGATTGATTCCTGCATCAGGCTCCCCATGAGGAGCCTTCTTCTCCTTCTGCCTCTGTCTCTGCCTCTGTCTTTGTGTCTCTTATGAATAAATAAATAAAATCTTTAAAAAATAAAAATAAAAAAGCCATTTGTGTTTCCCGGTCTATGACCTATATTCATGACCTTTGTTTCTCTATAATCCTTTAGTTATCTTTTTTTTAGTGTGTTGAGAGACTTTTAATACATAATGGAAATTAGTTTTTGTCCATCATAAATATACTGCAAATAACTTTTCTATTTTGTGTTTTGATTTTATTATTTACTTACTTGCTATGCAGAAATTCTAAAAAGCTTTAATAGTACAATCAATAAGTCTTTGTTGGAGTCTTCTGAAATTTATGCCATGCTTTAAAAGACCATCCCTTACTCTAATACTGTAAAACAAAATTACTTTTTCCCCTTGGATCTTTGCTCCATCTGGGATTTATTTTAGAGTAAGGAGTAAGAGAGGGAAAAATGCCTACACATTCCTCTGCTAATGTAGTTAGGCAAGACTCTGCAGTATGACACAACCCGGTTTCTTTAAGCCATCAGGTATTTTTCACTCAAAATATTGGGAAACCAGCCAACAAAATAACTCCTATATTAAACAATGTTAACATGTGGCAACACATTTTTAATCGTCACTTAGATCAGTATTTCTTGAACTTCAGTCATTTGAATACCACCTTTACAATTTTTGACATTTCTCCATGAGCTTCTATAATACCATTTTCTTAATACTTTACTTTCAGTTGTCTCTTTCTATGTAAGCATTTTTATTTAAGAAAGGAAACTGTACATCATAATTTAATATTCTAATTAAATTTTTAAAGCATGCTAAAATAAATAATTATTAAAATAAATTCTCACCTATACATCACCAATATCTCATTTATCACTTTGGAGAACAGTGATCTAGTTAGAGCCAAATAGATAGAAGTAGGGAGCTCTCCAGATTATTGGGATGATGGACAAATTTTGAATCTTCACATTTGAAATCCTGGTGATACTCCTTTTTTTTCTGTGTTTGTTACCTCATAGACTGCTGAAAATTTAATTTACTTACTTCTGTTACATTATCTGGTGTATTAATACGTGACAACAAAACCTAAATTTCATCTGGTCTGAAACACCACACACACACACACACACACATACACACACTTTTTTGCTAAAACAAAAATAAATAGAAAAGCTCATTCTGCCTCTATGGATGAAACATTCTCTACAACTCCAAAGAAACACATTTCACTGTTTCTATGAGTTTTGTTCTTTGCTGATTAAAACAACTGCCATTATACCAGAAATAATGAAACAGGATGGTCCAAGAGGAGCTGTAAAGAGTATTCCATTTTGAAAATGAATAGCTTCAATGTTAATCCCAAGTAATATAGTTCTTTGGAGAATAATTATAATCCTACTTAGGTTTAACTGGATCCCTAAACATACAGGATAAAATGGTAAAGATAGATTCTTTTGAATATATTTACATTGTGTATTACTCTTCCTATCTGGAAGTAGATGATGATTTTACAACCTTATATTTAAACAACAGAATTTAAGTAATTAGTGAGATAATCTGAAGCAATGTACTATCTAGACTCCTGGAGAATAATGGAACTGAAGAAGAAATACAGAAGAGGATGTTCATTTCCATTAAAACCATATGTGCAGCCACTAAGTGAAAAGGGAACATTACTGGGTTGGTCTATAATATCTAAAGTTTAAAAAAAAGGTCTTTGTTTAAGTGGCAACTAATGATGTAAAAAATCCCGTAGATATCTAATAGTATGTATTCAGGACACAATGTTATTTTGCATTATGGCCTCAACAATAGTGAAAACAATGATAGTATTTAGCAAACACTATACTTACTATGTGCCAGGCATTTTAGAAATGCCATTATGTTAGGCCTAACTCTGGGAAATGAACAAGGGGTAGTGGAAGGGGAGGTGAGTGGGGGGATGGGGGGACTGGGTGACGGGCACTGAGGGGGGCACTTGACGGGATGAGAGCTGGGTGTTACACTATATGTTGGCAAATTGAACTCAAAATAAAAAATATACATTAAAAAATACTTATTTAATCCTCACGATATTACTTCCCCCTTATTAGAGATGAGCAAGTGGAGTCTCTGAGAAGTAGTCTTGCCCAAGTCATGAAATTAAGAAAGCTGGAGACCTGCAACTAAAACTCTGACCCTTAAAAGCTTAAACTTCTCCCAGGAAACCATCACCTTCCCCCAGTCAGTGCCGCCCTTTCCACCCCTGGAGACTGACGCTGCTTCTTCTTCGTTGTCTCGGAGGGTAAACCACAGCAGCATAAAGCACCTAGCTCCTCTCAGGCCGCCTCTCTCTCCTGGCTGTAGGGAGAAGAGCAGTTCAAGGAGGAGGGTCTGGCTTTCATTAAAAAAGGATGATGATGACAAATGGAGTAATTGTTCAAAAAACTGCAGGATTCAAATAAAACCAATATCTCAAAACAAAAAGTTTTAGACTTTTGTAATAAATAGTCTGCCAGTGGGGCCATAGGTATTTATTCAGCATTCCTGGGGGTGTGGATCTCTGTATTAGCTTCCCACAACCCCCCAATTTGGTTCAAATAATTTGTGCAGTTTGAGCTGAGAAGAAACAAACAACATTTGTAGGACTCTGTTTCATAAATCCTCCTGCAGGGCATTGACTGACAGCTCACTACATTTCTTATAGAGCATTTCACATCCCTGGGGTGTGCAAAACACTTGCACTAATGTAAAATATGAGAATGTCAAATGAAATGTTTATGGAGATTTTTCTACAGCTGCTCCCTAGGAATACTTTCTATGTGGAAATGTTGCCAGGATTCCCCAAATTAAACAGAAATATCATTTTAATTAGTGTCAGCAGTGAGAAAATTTTGCTAGTATTTCTCTATAGGGTCATGATGTCATATTCTAAAGGCAATTCTCAGATAACTTTAGGGTATATGTTATGAGGTACTATTATGGAGTAGTCAGTCAAAATGAGTTGTTCAAAATAAACAAAGTAGTGTGTGGTATACAGAGAACAGCCTTAAGAGATAGATAGACCTACATTCTAGACTCTGACCCACCATTTCTTAGTTAATTGTATCAAATAAAGAAGTCTCTGAAAAACAATGTCCTCACTTGTAAAATAGGGATATCTATCTCAGGGGATAGTTATAGGGATTAAATGAAATAATAAACACATAAAAAGCACATAGCAAACTCTCTGGCACTTAGAAAGTATTTGAAACCTCAAGTAGCTTCAATAAACTGACTACTGACCTACTTACTTGATTTTTAGTTGATGAACAAAAGCTACAAGGGAAAGTATAGTTTTAAAGAGATTGAGATCAAGGTGGCCAGATATTTCTTATGTCAAAGCACTTTGCACTATGGGTACATTTGATATAGGGTCAAAGTTTCTTTGTAGGACACATTAGGATGGTACGTAATCTAGTTTGAAAAAAAAAGACATTTAAATAATCTCCATTTTATGATTTTTATGAGTGCAGTCACCAAAGTGACCTTCGGGTTGTTTATTAATTCTCATTTCATTATGTTTCTAATATTTTAATATTCATAGAGGTACCTCAAATTTTTGTGAAATTAGTTTTTAAAAGCTGCTGCATGATGTATAACAATCATGGAGTAATAATAATGGAACAACTTAATAATATGTTAGTTAAAAAATAGTGCTTACCACATGCCAAATAGCTAATGTGTGCATTTTAATGATTTCACTTCATTTAATCCACCCATCAACTCAAAGAGAAGGGCATTATTATTACCCTATTTCACAGATGAGGAAATGGAGGCCCAGAGTGTTTAAGTCATGTGCCTGAAGTCTAGAGTCACTGAGTAGGAGACACCAGGGAGAGGGAAAGGAAGATAAAGCATCTGTTCTCTATAAAATTTTAGCCTTTCTAAATTCAAAAATAAAATCTGAAGTATTTGGGGTTGTCATTGGTTCCTTGAACTTGTTTGGGCCATTGCCCTATTAAGAATCTTCCATCTGTGATAGTCCAGATTTGTTCCCTTTGCCATAGGCTGTACTTTTCTAATAAATATCTGGATGACACCTATAGAAAACTGAATCAAACACTGGGACTGTTTTTTGGGGGGACTGTTTTTGTACACAGTACAGATACTTAAGTTTTTAAGGAATTATTCCAAGGACAGAATAGTTTTTGAAAAGTTACTTCCAAGATCTTCGGATTTGTAGGCAGAGTCCTCATGTAAGAAAGAACTAGTGGCACCACTATCTGTTATATCATATGCAATTCTAGGATTGTGGGCTAGAAAGGTGAATAAGACACAACCCTGCCTGGAATGAATGAGGTATTCATATTGGCAATATCAGCTATTTGGTTTCCTGAAATATTCTGCTAGATAAATGGTTATATCTGTACTGTTTGGAAAATGACCCATTCACAGGTTCCAAGTATTCCTTAACAGCAACTGCCAGTCAGTGTCAAATCTGGCTTGAACACACTATAATTTCAATTAAGTGGCATACCATTTAAATATGCACATAAATAAATTGCATAGAAAAATTATGGAAGGAGAGCCGAATGATCTAACAATAATGCATGTCAAACTTACAGTAAACACATATCATGACAAATTTCCCTGACATTCTTCTCTTTAGTGAAAATATATACAGTAATATTTCTATTAAGGATGCTTTTAACAGTAAACTTTGATGTCAGAAACCTGGTTGTGAGAAGGAGAAGGAGGAACAGAGATAACTTTGGGGGGGATTCTTGTCTCGGCACTCTTTAGTGGGGCACTAGACTCAGTGTCAGGTGTACCTCACTGTGGATTTTGGTCTTCAGGGCTACTTGGGAGATTCTGTTCACTCTTAAGAAGCCAAAGGGCAGGGAGCATTTTTGCCAGTCTCAGGCCACTCAAATCTAGAGACTAAGGTCTGCCTTTCAGTGACACTTCTGTGCTGATTTGCCTTGGACAAATTTGTATATGAGATAGGGTCTTTTTCTTTACCTGCAGTGGCTGCCATGAACCTAGATCTGAGGACACGAGACCTGGTCCAATATCTCTTCTGGTTAAGTTTCCCCAAATGTGTGACTGTCCCTTCATGCTTACATGTCCTGATCTGCAAATTCAGGGAGATAATTGAATATATCTTAAAAGGTAGTTGTGAGGATTAGTGTTACCTGCCATTAGATGATTGTATGGTGGAACAGACCTGGATTCAAATATTGTTTTTGCTACTACTACCCCTGTGGCCTTGAGCAAAGTATCAACTCTGTAACCACCGCATCTGTGCATGGAAAGTTTCTGTAATCGAGAAGTTCATCCACCTTCCAGCTTGGATGTGAGGATAAAAAATAATGTATGAAAATTACCTAGACCATGATAAGTAGTTAGAAATGGTAGTTATTTTAAATGAAGCCCTCATCTGTATGTCTATTATGTTTGAGGCCTTCTGATAGCTGTTATAGGGAGCAGTAGATTCACAGTGGCTGGTGAATAGCTTGAATTATGAAGAAGGAAGTTATTAAATCACTGTTTAGCCATTGTTTTCTCATATTATTATCTTGTGGTACTAACAGCTGTCACAAATATATAATGCTCCTCAACTGGTTTGAAGGTAAAGTAGTTAATTGCCTATAAGTGTTTATTAGTTTCAACAGTTATCAATCAAACGGCTTATTCAGACACTGAGCCCATTCGTTATACATGGGTGTGAACATTATTTTCTTCCAAATTGCTTTCATCTGATTGATATGGAAAATATATTTTGGACTCTTCCACTAGTAGGTACAGTATAGATACAGGAATAGACATAGAGGTCTACTTTCTGGACCGTTCATCCGTCAAGCCAGTCACCCATCTATCCATACCTATCTATCCAAATTTCACCAGCTTTAAATACAGTGCCATAGGTCCTAACACATTCTGCAAAATAGACTCTATGGAAGTGATTGTCCTCTACAAGACTCATGATACATATTACCAGTTCTTTTTCCATAAATGATTCTGGAAATTCAAAGTAATACATGGTCATCCATATGGAATTATATTAGATTCAATTTTACTAAGCAGTGATAGGCTGAGAAACTGGAAGGGAATGGGTATAGCCATCCAGAAGAAGGAAGAAAGGAATGCAGTCTTTCCTCAAATAGAAAAATAATCACAGATTTGTATAGACTTTAGTTTTCAAAAAGGACAAGAAACCAACATGAAGGAATAGACACAAACTATAAAACACCGGGAAAGCACTTTTAATGCCACCGACTAACATGGCCAGAAGCGATGGAGATACCTTTGTCACGTAATAAAATTTTACACAGATGTTGCTTACTATTTGATAATGTTGCCTCTGAACTTTCAGGTCAATAATAGAAATTATATTAAGATTTATTTTAAGTACAAAATTCCATCAAAATACTATGAAATTATATCATGTAAAAAATCAACAACAAATAGCACACTGGGAGAAAGAGCAACATTTAAATAAAATACCTTCAATTTTCCCTGAACCCAAGTAATAGCTTCTATTTTATCATATTTTTATAGTTTCCTTGGTAGAAAAGTGAGATCAGGAGCAAAATTCTTATTTTAGAACACACTGCACAGTATTTTTCTCTTCAGATAAGGTTATCTCCTGACTTTTGAAAGATTATTTTGACCATCATCTTGCTGTTCTCATAAAATCTTACTTTCATTCTGAAATGAGACCAATTCCATATGGAGACCTTGGTTACAAATTATCCATGGCCAAAATCATTATACTGAGAAAATGAAGCTCGAACTAGTGTTTCTGAATTACGGTATGAAGAAAGTCATTGAAAGGCTCTGCTCTTCAGGTTTCCGTTATCGCAAAGCCTGATTTACCCAACTATTCTGTTCATGGACAACACGGTATAATACAAAAGCTAAAGGCACATGGTTGTTTTTAATTTTTAGCCATTATTGCTTTTCTTTTTGTAGGAAAGTAGAGTGTAGGCAAAACAGATAAAACTGTGTGTTACGGATAAAAGATAGGTCAAGATACACTCTTTGTAGAGGTAAAAATATACTTTTAAATAGCCAATGTGGCAAATATTTTTCAATAATAATATTTGAATAGGTGAATAAATAAATCTATCAACTGTCTTTCAAAAAGTACATTGCAGCTTAAGGTGTGAAAAGCTCAGTGCTAGTTGTGAGGGGAGACAAAGATGCAGACACTGCAAAAACCACTGGGAATTAAAATCTAACGGACACTCTTTAGACAAATGAGTAATATTTGGAATCTCCCCATTGCAAAATTTCAGTTTCCATAGTAGCTTTTTCCTTTTAGCTTGGCTCACAACATACACATTTTATCTGTGTATGTAGAATGAAGTAGTCATCATAACTGGCAATTTTTCAAATTCTTTGTTTTCTATTCCTACTTGCTGAATAATCCTTCCCTTCTTCATTAACTAGTTATATTATACATTATTCCTCATATATTAAATTGTAATAAATGATAGAAACTAAAGGGATGAGAAACAAATATGTATATGTTTGTATATATACATAATATATTGCATATATATAATATTTGAGCCATTCTGTCCTAATGTATAATTATTATTCCAACCCTTCCCTATTATTGCAGTATGTTTTTAGAAATGGTAGGGTTATCTTACCTTGAATGCATTTCTTTTACAAATATTTCTTTGCATTTTGCTGTGTAGTCCTTCAGTGTATTCTATTTTATTTTAATTTATTTGAGACAGAGAGCGAGAGCGAGTTGGGGGTGGTGGAGAAGGACAGAGGGAGAGAGAGAATTCCAAGCAGACTCCCCACTGAGCACAGAGCTCAATGCAGGGCTCAACCTCATGTCCCTGGAATCATGACCTGAGTGGAAACCAAGCTTCGAATGCTCAACTGACTGAGTCACCCAGGTGCACCTTCAGTGCATTTTAGGGCCACTCCCTTCCCTGATCTGTTTAGGATATTTACTATAACTTTACATTATTTGGTCAAAATTAGTGTTTTTATAGTCTTTGGTCTCCTTGATCATTAATACACTATAGTTGTAAACTCTATTAGAGTCTTTCAACATACTTTTAAACAACATTTAAAAATTTTCTGCATATAAGTCATGCACTTTCCTTATGAAGGTTTTCATAAGAGATTTAAAAGTATATACGTTTTCTGTTACAAGTAGGAAGCCTTTAAAAATCCTCCTTTCCATAATTTTCAGGTATGCTATTGATTTTCTAAATTCAGGATATACTGAATTTTACTTTTCTGGCCTTTCTAAGCTTCCAATACATCTGCAAAAATGTAAACTGTGTCTTCCAATATTTACAATGCCTATTTCTTTTTTTTTTAAGATTTTATTTATTTATTCATGAGAGACAGAAAGAGAGAGACAGACAGACAGAGCAGAGACACAGGCAGAGGGAGAAGCAGGCTCCATATAAGGATCCTGACGTGGGACTTGATCCCGGGACTCCAGGATCACGCCCTGAGCCAAAGGCAGATGCTCAACCACTGAGCCACCTAGGTGTCCCTACAATGCCTATTTCTGTTAAAAATTTAACCACACAGTTAAGAAAGTGGTAATACTATGGTAGTCTTATTGTTTCAACAGAAACAAATATTTTTAACTCTTGTTATAGATGTGAGTTTAAATTCCTTTCTGGATCTTAAGCCCATAGAACTAGACTGAGCAGAGTTCCAATTTTACTTTCTTCTCTAAACTGTCAGTTTTGCTGACACTCCACAATCCTCTCAATACATAGTCTTTTGACAAAACAAGACAGACTTTATTTTCTTCTTTACTACAAATAATGTTCAGTCCATAGTAAAAAAAAAATCTATTTTTCTTTTACAAAAAATTCATTGCTCAAAATTACTGAGCCCTAAGAAAATAAAAACAATGTCTAATTTCCTTAAGGAAATTGCTTTTCACCCCAATTTTTCATTTTTCATTGTTTTCACCCAAATTTTGTGTTGATTTTCCAAAATCGTAATATGAAACAAATCACTCGAAAAAAACCATTTTGTAATGAACTAACTTCAGTTTTCGTTTTTTCTGACAGTTTATACTTGATCATAACAATTTTCCTTGGGTGCCTATTAAGAACTGAACACTATGGTAATGCTGAAGAAATCTCAGAAGTATTCCCAGATTGTAAATCTTCAAGAGGGAGAACTATGGAATTTGAAGTCACCAGACTTTACTGAGGAAGTCTTTGAAGAATGAGTAGCTTTTAAGGAAGAAAGGTTGGGGGTTATTGGCATACCAGGAAAGAGGGAAATCTGAAAGCCCAGATGTAGGCTTCTGGTTAGTGCTGCCTTAGTAAAGAAATGGCAGGAGATCTTTGAAATCTTAAGGAGGACATACTTCCCTTCACTCCATCCCCATCTGTACTACTCTTATGGTAAATATTTCAGTTTTATTTTTGTTCATAATAAAGTTATTTAAAATGTTATGATGTGAAGTAGGTGAAGTTAGTAGAAGTTCTCTATTGTCTCTTACTATTAGATTACAACTAGAAAAAAGGAAGAGTATAATAAATTAGTGACATATTCAGAATCTAAAATAAAGGGCTCACAGATCACATAAGGTCTTATATTTAAGCATCAACCCTTCTTGTTTAAGAACTTGTATGAACTGATCTGGACAACAGAGTAAAATAAACATGCAATTTGTTAGACACCATGGGTTTATAAAATCATAGGATTAAGTATTTAACCTTTATTCATAAAGGATTAGTTGGAATAAATTTTTAAATTTATTTTAAGAAGGTATTTTAAGAATTAAATAGTTAAAAAAAAGAATTAAATAGTTTACAATGGCCCAGACTAAAGGAATTCACCTTAGGTTCAATTTAGGGCCAGTTTCTATCATTTACCCATTGCAATTGACTTCTAAACAACATATGTTATTTCATTCTTGAATTAGTTGCAGAAAAGATCTAATATGCAGAATCTGTGTATCTTTAATTGCATCATAATACATTCATCATATATTCAAATTAAGGAGCACAAATAATTCATCCAAATAGAATTCTCACTTGGGAGGTACAGAGAAATTAGTAAATTAATGTAGAGGTTGATTAGTGAAAGATACTCTGTTGCCCTGAATGACTTTACCTGGTGAGCAGTTCATGCATAGTAACTAATTTATAGACTGGGAAAAACTTATCACTTGTTTATTCTTTTCCTCCTAACATGCTGTTCAAAAAGCCTATCAAAATAGTGTAATAACTTGTAGTCATAGACAAGGGACCATAAAAATCCAGACAAGTAATTAAAAAGAAATGAATTCAGAATTTTATAGCATGTGAAAAGGCCAAAATTTGTTTAAATTTTATAGTACAACAAGGAGAACTAAGGACTGAAGGAATAAAAAAATTTATATTCAACCTTTTTACCCTATTTAAATTCCTCTTCCAGAATTATCAAGGAACTATTTGGCAGAAGGAGAGTACAATCTCAAAGTAATGCTTGTAAAAGTCTGGTCTGCAGATCCTTGAGGTCCCTGAGACTTTTCAGGCAGTCCATGAAGTCAAAACCATTTTTATGATAATAATGTTTCTTGCTTTTTCACTGTGTTGGTATTGTGCGTCAATGTGCACAACCAACCAAGAATAAGCTGCTGGTAACTTAAGGCTGTGGCACTAAACTGTACCAGTAGTCATTATATTCTTCCCTTCCACACTAAAGAAAAACAAAAAACAAAAAACAAAAAAAACAGCTTCACAAGAATTTCCTTGATTAGGGCAGCCCGGATGGCTCTGTGGTTTAGCGCCACATTCAGCCCAGGGCCTGATCCTGGAGACCTGGAATCGAATCCCATGTCGGGCTCCCTGCATGGAGCCTGCTTCTCCCTCTGCCTGTGTCTCTGCCTCTCTCTCCGTGTGTGTGTGTCTCTCATGAATAAATAAATAAAATCTTTTAAAAAAAGAATTTCTTTGATTAAATAGTAAAAGTTATTAATTTTAATAAATTTTATTCCTTGAGTATATGTCTTTTTATTTTTTATAAATAAAAATTTTATTTTTATTTATTTATTTGAGAGGGAGAGAGAGAAGGAGAGAGAAAAAGAGAGAGAAAGAAACTGAGCAAAAGGGAGAGGCAGAGGGAGAAGGAGACCCTTCATTGAGCAGGGAGCCCTAAGAGGGGCTCGATCCCAAGACTCTGAGATCATGACCTGAGCTGAAGGCAGATGCTTAACCATCTAAGCCACCCAGGCACCCCAAGGACATGTCTTTTTAAATATTCTGTGAAACAAAAACAAAATAGGAAATATACATAAAGCACTCTGCTGTGTAATGAAGTAAGATGGTTGTCTCAACAAAAGCACTACAGTAGTCCCCCTATCTGGGGTTTGCTTTCCCTGGTTTCAGTTACCTGTGGTTAATCAGGTCTGAAAGCAGATGATCCTCTTTCAATATATCCGGTCAATAGTAGCCTAACATTACATCACAATGCCCACATCATTCACTGCACTTCATCTCATTAGGTAGGCATTTTTTCATCTTACATCATCACAAGAAGGGTGAATACAGTAAAGTAAGATTTTGTGAGAGAGAGAACACATTCACATAAGTTTTGTTAGAGCATATTGTTATAATTTTTCTATTTTATTATTGGTTACTGTTGCTAATCTCTTACTATGCTTAATTTATGTATTAAACTTTATCATAAGTATGTATGTATAGAAAAAAAAACATGGACAATATAGGGTTCGGTTCTGTCCTGGTTTTAGGCATGTCCTGAGGATATTGGAATCTTGGAACATATCCCCCATAGATAAGGGAGTGAACTACTGCACTATGACTGAGTTGCAAACTAATTTTCTGATAAGATCAGTGGTGATATTAATCAATGTGATTTGATTTTTAAATACTGCATTATGAAATGGGTCAACATTTGCAAGTTTTGAAGTGAACTAATATTTTCCAAAAGACTATTATGATATTTCAAAACCATGTGTAGGTAAAAGATCTAGTCAAAGTGCAAATAAACCAATGGATTTTAATATAACAATGTGCAAAAAGTCCACTGATAATTGTTCCAAATTCCATTTTGAAGCTAACCTTTAAAATACATTTTTCAAGTTTTGGTGTTACATGAAAGAATAATATGCATAATTATCTGAAAAGGCTATTAAAATACTCTTCCTTTTTCCAACTACACATTTATAAGAGGCTAGATTTTCTTGATGTACTTCAAAATCACAACAGATTGAGTACAGAAGCAGATACGAGCATTCAGATATATCTGAAGCCAGATATAGAATTTGAAAAAATGTAAAGTAATGCCACTTTTTTTCATGAAATAACTATAATAGTTATTGGAAACCATCAAAATCCCAGAGGAGAAAGCAGGAAGTAACCTTTTTGACCTCGGCTGAAGCAACTTACTAGACAGGTCTCCAGAGGGAAGGGAAACAAAAGCAAAAATGAACTACTGGAATTTCATCAAGATAATAAGCTTCTGCACAGCAAAGGAAACAATCAACAAAATTAAAAGGAACCTACAGAATGGGAGAAAATATTTGTAAATGACATATCTGATAAAGGATTAGTATCCAAAATCTATAAAAAACTTCCCAAACTCAATACCCCAAAACCAAATAATCCAGTTAAGTAATGAGCAGAACACACGAATAGACCATTTTTTCCAAGGAAGACATTCAGATGGCTTACAGACATATGAAAAGATGCTCAACATTGCTCATTATCAGGGAAATACAAATCAAAACCACAGTGAGACACCACCTCACACCTGAAAGAATGGCTAAAATTAACAACACAAGAAACAGCAGGTGTTAGCAAGGATATGAAGAAAGGGGAACTCTCTTGCACTGTTGGTGGGAATACAAACTGGTACAGCCACTCTGGAAAACTGTGTGGAGGTTCCTCAAAAAGGTAAAATAGAACTACTCTATGATGCAGAATTTCACTACTAGATATTTACCCAAAGGACACAAAAACACTGACTCAAAGGGGTACACGCACCCTGATGTTTATAACAGCATTATCAACAATAGCCAAATTATGGATAGAGCCCAAATGTCTGTTGACTGATGGATGGATAAAGAAGAATAAATATATATTATATATATTATATATATATATATATAATTAAATATTAGCCATAGAAAAGAATGAAATCCTGCCATTTGCAATGACATAGATGGAGCTAGAATGTATTATGCTAAGTGAAATAAATCAGTCAGAGAAAGACAAATACCATATGATTTCACTTACATATGGAATTTAAGAAACAAAACATGAACATAGGGGAGGGGAAAAAAAGAGAGAGAGGAAGGCAAACCCTAAGAGGTTCTTAACTATAGAGAACAAATTGAGGGTTGCTGGAGGGGAGGTGGATGCGGGATTGGCTAAATTGGTGATGGATATTAAAGAGGGCCCTTGGGCAGCCCGGGTGGCTCAGTGGTTTAGCGCCGCCTTCAGCCCAGGCCGTGATCCTGGAGACCCGGAATCAAGTCCCACGTCAGTGCTCTCTGCATGGAGCCTGCTTCTCCCTCTGCCTGTGTCTCTGCCTATCTCTCTCTCTCTCTCTCTCTGTCTCTCATGAATAAATAAATAAAATCTTTAAAAAAAATAAAGAGGACCCTTGTGATGAGCACTGGGTGTTTTATGTAAGTGATGAATCACTAAATTCTACTCTTGAAATCAATATTACACTAATTTAAATAAAAACTTTAAAAATATTAATGTTCACATATAATGAATTCTTTATTGTTATTTTAAAATTGTTAAGTGTTTTAAAAATTCCTCTGTTTCAATTTCTAATATTTCAATTATTTTTTTTTAATTTTTTATTGGTGTTCAATTTACTAACATACAGAATAACCCCCAGTGCCCGTCACCCATTCACTCCCACCCCCCGCCCTCCTCCCCTTCTACCACCCCTAGTTCGTTTCCCAGAGTTAGCAGTCTTTACGTTCTGTCTCCCTTTCTGATATTTCCCACACATTTCTTCTCCCTTCCCTTATATTCCCTTTCACTATTATTTATATTCCCCAAATGAATGAGAACAATTATTGATAGATCCAACTTACATAATCAAGAGCTCTTTGGGGTCTTCAATAATTTTTAAGAGCATAAATGGTTTCTAAGGCCAACAAAATTTGGGAACTAAAATATTAAAAAATGCTTTAAATATTTAGAATTAGATTTTACTATCGCCTAAGAGATGAAAGGTAAAGAAATCGTTACATCACACTTTAGATTTTCTTTCTTTTCTTAAGAATAGAGGGACTGCTCTTTTAAAGCTCATGTCCAAATAAGCATAGTGAGTTCTATATAAATCATTTGGGATTTCAATCCCAACACTTACAGACTCTATAACCTTGACCAGGCTGCTAACTCTCTCCATGACCAACTTTCTCATCTGTACAGTGAGAATAATAATGATAATGACAATGATAATGATAATAATAATATCTACTTCAATAGTGTTTTGAGGATTAAATCATAATCCAAGTAGTTGAAAGTTGCATGCAATGCCTGCCACCGAATAAGCATTTGTTATGTTGTTATTGTTTTGAGGATAGCTCCCTCCTTGATTTCATAGTAACAAAATATGAACAATACCTTGTATATCTTTTGAAGTTTTTAGATATCTATATAAACACTGGACAATTTAAATATTCTTCTATTTCTGCTTCATGGATTCATAAAGAAAAATAGTTGAGGGGAAATTTCATTTTACTTTTACTAAGGTAGGCAAATAATCTTTTTTCCTGTTTTGGGAAAGAATTGTGTTTTCTGAACATTGTCAATGTTTGGTCTTATAATTTAAAATTATTTTTTTTTGCTGAATTCCTTTAATGAATCATCCCAGCAGAAGGATTAGCACCTTCTGACATATTGATTTTTGCTTCAGTGTAATTGAGGAAAAAGGGTTAAGACATTGAGTAATCTATCTTTTGACAGAAGTCAATAAATAAGTATTCCAATGTAATCAAAGAGAAGGGAATTAGTTCTCATTGAGAGCAGACTGTTACAGAAGATACTATGCAGTTATTTGCAATAATTTCTAGTCTTCAGAACAAATCTAACAGGTAAATATAACTATTTCCACTTTACAGTTGAGGAAGCTGAGTCTCACAGAACTGTAAGCTTTCTAAGATGGTGAAGGAAAAAAATAACAAAGAATTAAACTTTCTTTGAGAGAAGAGGAGAGTCAATTTCAAATATAACAGATAAGGAACTTGACAAGGGTGGAAAGTAATGATGTTCATTTCTTCTCTATTAACTGTAAGGCTAGAAAGAAAATAGTGGGTTTAATATGCCATGGAGAATAAATAATGGAAAACATTGGTGCTTGATTGTTAAAACACTATGGCTGCACCTATCAAATTCCAACACAACTGCCAGTTAAGTATTCTCAGTAGAAAAAGTTAAACTGTTAATATGATATAATGTAAACAAAATAATCAATTAGTTGAACAATAATTTCATTTTCCACTTTGTTTTTCACTCCATATAGTTACAGCCAAAATAAATGTACTAATGTACATACTAACACCACTTGGGTTTTAAGAATTAGTTTAAATCTAACTTCATGTATTTTCTTCTTACAACCTTCAAAAAGAGAATTTGTGAGAATGAAAGTTGATAGGTAGAAGTGAAAGTTGAACCATGTAAGGTGGTTTTTATAATCCCAGCATTATTCAGTATATGCAAGGTTCAGAAAGTTTATCATAAACCTCTGAATAATCACTAATCAGAACTCCAAGAAATAGACAAAAAACTAGAATCAATTCCCTTTTTACATTCAAGACATGGTCTTAGAAAGGTAAATATTTAGCTTAAGTCATTGAGTGGCAAATGTTTAAAATAGTATTAGTGTGATATGCCACCATATTTCCTTTTTTCTGCATTTTTATATTTTTTATCAAAAAATGAACAAAGAAAAAAATGAACAAAGATCAAACCTTGTTAGCTGTTAAGAAGTTGTGAAAATAACAAAAGAGTGACTTGAGGTATGATTTTTCAGTGATTCCTTTTTGGCATTAAGGAAATTAGATGGCTTTTCTAAATGTCTTTAAAATAAATCATCGCATTTACTTCTCTAACAAGCCTTCAGTCAGAAAAATAAGGGAAAATGAATCCAGAATTTCCCACATTTGAAGTGTAATGGACATAGCTTGAAAGAAGAAAGAGCGAACAGAAATAACTTTAATTTTCTAATTTTGGTCGTAAAACTCAAAATTCCCTTCACGCCTCATACCAGAGATCCTGTCGCACCATAGCAGAAGAATCCAAACAGTGGTATTTAATGTTTTGAGCTAAAAGATCATCAATTTTATACACTTCAAGTAATTTTATACACTTCAAGTAAAATTTTATACACCAATCTTATATGTTTTTAAAAGTCCATGATTCGTATAACCTACATTAGCCAATAATTTAAGACTTTTGTCTCTTCAAAATGCTGCTTAACCATCAAGCTAATTTTATATGTTGAAATGCATAATGGGCAAGTGCATGTCAATCATTTTAAAATAGTTTTACGACTTCACTGATAATTTTTTTTCTTTTTGTGAAATTTTTAGTCTGAAGTTGTCTTTCTCCAAAAATTTTAGTCTGGCTGAAAACTCAATACCAGTATTTATTCTAACTTTTCCCGACCACCAATTTTGGCATTACTGTGAAAAATGTTATAAGACTTTGGTTCTGGCTTTATATTTAGCTTCTTTTATTTAGTTGGCTTAAACGACTACATTAGTTGTTAACAATGAAACTTAATTCGCATCGTGTGAGCGAGGGACTACATCTGGGACCTGTTATGACCTGATGCTCCATGGGTTTATTTCAACAAGGAAAGGAAAACCATTTTAACCCCCAGATCTGATTCTGAATTCAGTTATTCTGCAGCACTTGGACCTTGTCCATGTACCAGTTATTACAAATCTTCCTCCCACATCTCGCCTTCCCAATTGGAAATAAGCAAAATGTGTTTTTATCAGTCTCTAAGTGTTTACATTTGCATATGGCACTCAAAAGTATTTTGCTTTGCATTTGCAAACTTTGGCTTCATTAAATTTTTTTTTGAATCATGTATCTTCTTGTGAAGAATTACATGGAGAACATTTTGTTTTAATAGTCATTTAAATTTTTTACTGGCTTTTCAGATCCCTGGAAAACACTGAGGGTGTTCTCACAATTTGTCTGGCTTGTCTTTGGAAAATCATGTTGGAATGTGAATCCAAAGCATCAAAATTTGTGAAAGCGGAGTGTTATCCCAAAAGTGTCAAGCAGCCAAATGGTGCCAGTTTCAACAATGATGCCAGAGGGTTTTTCAGAAAGACAGTTTTTGTTTAAATCCCTGCTTTTTGTCCAGCATCTATAGTTGGTCTATTTGTCTCACACAAAGGGCCAGCAGCACCTGAAACTTTTATCTTTTACTTCCTTTGGAGAGTCACTTGACATTTTACTGTAATATTTTCATTTTATTGTATTATTTATTTGTTTTTATTAAATCTTTATTGACCAGACTTCATTAAGGGAAGATTTGTATTTTGTAAAATATCACACATATTTTAGACAAATAATATAATGCCTTTTAAATTTATGTATAAACACATCTAAAAGGTCAAAGATTAGGTTAGGTTGATTATTATTTGTCATTTGTTCACTCATCCACATATATATTTAGTAAGCATATACAAAGTAGTTGCTAGATTTTATGAAGGAGAATTAAGATGAATCAGATGTAAATCTAATCTCATTTCCCTCTATAAAATTACTGAAAAACAGAAAAATATAATATTAAAATGATAGCTAAGTAAGAGAGGGAGGAAGGAAGAAGGGAAGATGTGTGGAGGGAAAGAGCAAGAAAGAGAATAGGAGTGATAAAAACAAAGGTGGCAAAATCCTAACAATTGGTGAATTTTGGATAATATTCATAAACGAGTTCTTTGCACTATTCTTATAACTTTTCTGTATGTTAGATATTATTTTAAAATAGAAACTTATTAAGTATCTGTTCTGGGGAAAAAAGCAGATGAAATATCTAAGGGACTGAAGTTTGGGATGTCTAGAGTCCTCCTCAACGATAGGAACTGCAACTCAAATCTCATTTATCTCCCTACTACTTCCAGAATCATCTTTCAACTTGTGAGACAAAAAATATATAAACAAGGAGTGCTTATTTTTTTCTTTGGAATCTCAATATTGAGGCCAAATTTCTTCTGATTAAGCCATAAAACTACTGCAAACTGCACATGCAATACATAAAAGAACACACGCAGAGACAACTTTGTAAGGGGCTGTGGGTAAGCCTCAACAACTAGAAGATTTGGATGAATCTCTTGGTCTCTTTTGCTATCTACTATTAATTTAAAACTATCCTTACTCTTAAACTGTAAGCAAGTTGAATCTGGAGTTTTATCTTTCTCATCTTTATACATCCAGCAGAGACCCTTGTGGGTAGTACCTCATTCCCGTTTGTTGGTGTATGAATGAATAAATACAAACTGAAACATTTTTTGTGCCAAAGATCTCCAGATCGATTTCTCTTATTTTATTTCTCACACCAAGGCTCTACTGATCTTCATGAGGTTGAGTTAGCCCAGAGTATAAAATTTGACACATCTGATTCTTTATGACCACCTTTCTAATTAGAACTGCAGTGTGCAAACTATATTTAGGAAAAGGTGTTCACAGATTTGTCAAAAGGAAAGTAGATTTCAAAGCTGGGGAATGTTAATGGTCAGCTAATATATTTAGCCTGTGGTTAAATAATATCTTTTATTGTGTCTTTTTAAAATCAAAAGCCCTATATGATGTATATGGTTTTCAAATGACATTTGAATAAAAATGTAAAAGGCATCTAAAGAGATGAAGGGCACTTCTGGACTTGGAGAGAGCCCTCAGGTTTGATAATCACATTTCCAGTAATCTAAATTCATACCTATTATCACTTAAGTGAACATTGATGCTGCCACTGGATCTTATACAAATATTCAGATTTTTGTTTTCCTCATCATTCTGAAGGTTATCTCCCTGGTCACTCTGAAAAATCAGGTGACAACCATTTCCCATGATGCTTTAAGGGCTGTCAAACTGTCCATCAAGCTGTCACCTGACCAATCGTTCCCATGGTTCTTTTAGACTTCCAGTATGATAAATTGAAAGGCACTATTATCTGTCTGTTGTGAAGAGGAACTGTTTGGGCTTTGATAAGATATCACTACTCCCAGGTGAGAGGCGGCTGACAGCACATCAAGGCAAAACAACACGTAGAAACACCGAACAGGGGAGCACAGGTTTACAAACATCTGTTGTCATTATTTATTACTTTTCTTTGGGCTTAAGTTTCTGACTCATCCTCAGATAATTCAAGAACAGATATTTTGCTTTCTAGCTTGCAAATGACAACTTCTGCTCTTTTCATCTTGGGAGAAAAATCTTAAAATTGAAAACACATCAGCCTACCTTTTGATTCATGGCACACAAGTGTTCCACCTTGTAACCAACAAGTTCTGTGTTCCTGCTGATGTCATCATTTACTTTTTTAAAAAAGTATTTAAGAATAACTATATTTAACTATAATAAATAGTTGGATTTGGGGGGTTAAATAATAAAATCAGTTACCGATGTCTTGGAGGACGTTATTAATGTACCAATACACAAACTAGTTTAAGTGTCAGCACATATTATTTACATTTTAAAATTGATGATAAGGTTTATAAGTCCAACATTTCATGAGAAATAAGGTTTGTGAGTTATTTTTACCAGCTTCACTTTTTAGTCATTCTGAATTATGCTAGCATAAATCTAAAAACTTGAATTTATATGCAAGAGACATGAATAGAGGGAAGGACATTGCCCTCCATGGATCAATACTGTCGTCAGGATTGGGATAAGGAAAATTGTAAGTGAAGGAGGAGGTTGTGAGGTTAAGGCTTTCTAAAGAAATCTTTCTGAGAAGTGGGAACAGTTTATTAGAACTGAAGAAACAATTTTACATTTAGGATCTGAACTTTGGAATTAACTATCCAAAAAGGTGCCAACAGAAATTTCTTAAAAGGTATTAAAATCTAGATACTTGAATTCTAATTAGATGTAAATGTAACTGTATTTTTTGGTGATTTTTTCCCCCTTTCTTTTCTTTCCCTGTTACTTTAATGGCATGTGATAATAGGTTTCCTATGTGTTCTATGCCCTTACATACCATCATTATATGAAAACCAGAACAGACCCTTTGGAGATCACTCAGGGAAGATAATCTGTTGTTATTTATTGTGGAATAAAAGTACTGTAGTTGGTTGCTAACATCACCACCTTGTGTACAAATATTTTTTTGCATGCAGTTTCCTAATGTCATTAAGCAGTATTGTAATGCCATTACATAGTAATGTAGTACTTCGATTAGAGACATTTAAATAATTTTGTAATTCAAAATCTGAAAAAATAAACTATGGCTTATTTTTAGTCCTTTGTAATTATTTAACCACCTAACACTCTTCTTCATTCATATAAGAAGCAAACAGGCCCCCGAGTCCTCAAGAACTAAGAATTTGTCAAAATAGTCTCTAAAACAATGGCCAAGGGATTTAGAGTAAAAAAGGAAAAGAAAGAATTAATTTTTCTGAATATTCATAATAATACCAACAGTACATGCATCCAGTGCTTACAATATCTATTGGTGAAACTAATTTCGACAATTTTTCTCCCTACGCATTTTTAGCTCACCCAGTAGGCTAAGTTGGAAATTATTACTTACTTGAAAGTATCATTTTGGTCTCTATCCAAAGATGAGGACTTGAAAGTATCATTTTGGTCTCTATCCAAAGATGAGGGGAACCTCTTAATGAGGTTCTGAATATCAAAATCCTTTTTCTAGTGGCTTCTGGCATGTCAGAATCCCATAGCAAGTTTTTAAATTTTCAGCAGTCCTTGCAGATCAATGAAGTTCAGTTGACTGGACTCCATTACTTTTCAAAAAGGACATACCTTATGGTCTAATGAAGGAGATAGTGGCTGGAGAGGAAAAGACCAGAATATTCAATAAATTCAGTGCAGGTCTCAAAGAAGACAAAACAAACATGCTCCCTTTTAATCCCTCTCTCACAATAGGATTTCCAACAGATTTCTAGAAAAAAAAACATTATACATTTGGATTTTAGTGTCACTTCTTTCATAATTTCTCAGTCCCTCTTTATCTCTAAGTGATCTTTTATTATAATTTCTTACTTCACGTAGTAGCTACGTAAGAGTTGTTATAAGTTGCTATAAATTGTTATAAGAAGTAGCATCCAGTGCTTCTCTCACTTCTAGAGTTTTCCTACGGTCTATGGTTATACGGTAGACTTTAAAATGCTGGGGCACCTGGGTGGCTCAGACAGGTAAGTGGCTGCCTTCGGCTTAGGTCATGATCTCAGGGTCCTGGGGTCCAGCCTCACGTAGGTCTCCCTGCTCAGTGAGGAGTCTGCTTCTCCCTCTGCCTCCCCCACCCCGCCGACTCTTGCTCACACTCTTTCTCTCTCTCAAATAAATAAATAAAATCTTTTTAAAAAACCTTTAAAATATTCCTAAGGATCTAAGGCAAAATATAACAATCTAAATTTGGGGTGTATGTGCGTGTCTTCCTGTCTGTCTGTGAGAAACTTGGGTATTTTCAAATGGAAGTTCACTTGACAATTGTAAAAAATTCTGCCACGTTAACTAATGATTAGTTTTCTTCTAATTTTGACTTTATAGGGTCTTCTAACAAGAGACTAAGAAAATCTTGAAAAGGTGGGTAGCCTTGACCAGATGAATTTGGGGGCATTTTTACAATGATAATTTTTCTGAATAATTCAGTGGCAAAATCACAAAGTAAGGCTGGATTTCAATTCCTTTTATCATAAAAACTTCTTGTCAAATCTTTTAGCTCTGGTTTCTGACTGATGATACATGAGAGGGCTATTAAAAGGAACTGGGTTAGCTCAAGATTATTTCTCATGATTTTTTCTAGACTATGATCATATTGGCACTATATTCATTGTCAATCTCATGGTTTCCAAAGTCCGAAAGTCTTGTGTGTCAACAAAAGAACTACAACCACGGTGTAGGGAGGGCAGGTACCAAATTTCATAGATGAGCAAACTGAGGATCAGAGGCAAGACCGGGAAATGTTCATGATCATACAGATGTCAGAGCCAGTGAAGAACTCAAGTGTTCTGATGCTTAGTTCAATGTTATGTCCTCTACCTTCACACTGCTCTGGTCTTGTCCCCAAAGACATTTTGAAAATGTAGATATTAGAAGTTAAGGCCATTTTGGTAGGTGTTACCCATGTTTGGTGGCAGTTTCTCCATGGAGAATTCTAATGCTGGAAAGTCACCTGATGCCATACTGTCCAACATGAAGTCAAGTTACTGCTAACTTACTCCTTATATTTTTAGAATCAAACACAGTCATTATGGTAGGCTGTTTCATTTAGCTCTGACAACAAACAAATGTGTGCACATTTATATACCATGTATGCATGGTAAACATGAATTAGAACTTGTGAGATATGTAATGATTTTTAAAAGCTTAAAATAATTTTTAAAAAACGTGCCTAAAAGGAATGAAAATCCATAGACACTTTCTGATTTTACTTCATATTAAATGTTTCAAGCATTGATGTTTAAAAAAAGCCAACCACTAATGATCTTTAAAGGGAGAAAATGAACTTACAAAAGCTTCAGATGTTTGGGTGTTTTCCTTTTATGTTGTATCTACCTAGGTCAAGCAATGTGAATTAAATGAAACTGAACTGAATAAAAATCTAATGTAAAACTGAGATTCATTAAACTGTTCACCTTTTTTGACTGGATACTTGTATATGTAAAAAGCTACAACAGAAATGAAAAACACTGTTTGCAAATTTTAATAAAGGTGATTTTTGAGACTGAAAATAGAAAAAATAGTATATTTCTTAAATCTCATTTAAATTTTTTAACTTACACAGAAGAATAAACTGAAACTACTTGCGGAAATCACTTAACAGTTTTTTACTTTCCCCAAAAGATTCAGATTATGAAACAGTGGGACAAAATGCGGCTAAGTGATCTCTTAAGATGGCAAATGCTCGAACTTACTTCTATGCTTAAGATATTAAGAAAATGTCACCTGAATAAAGATGAAATTGACCAAAACTATCACTAGCTAGGAAAGAAGTAAACAGTAGAATTTGATCTAAGTTAACTTTACATTCCAAACTCAAAATCATAACAATAAAGTTCTTTACATGAGCAACTTTGTGAACTGAAAAAAGGGGCTGTCTAATTTCTTCCCATGCATCAAGCTAAAGAAATGAAGGAAGAAAATCATTCTTCTCTGTTGGCCTCCTGTGTAAAATTTCTTTTCTTATCATCCCATCTCGTCATATCTTTCTGCAGTTTGAATTACCCTCTTTTCCTCAGACTGGTAAGGCAGTAAAAGGATGTTTGTTCTGCTAATTAACTTTATTACCCTGATAACTCCCTGCAGCCTTTTACGAAAACAATTACCGTTACTCCTTTTTCCCCCCACTGGCAAAAAAGAAAAAAAAAAAGAAGAAAAAAGAAAAAGAAAAAAAAAAGGAAAAGAAAAAAAAAAAAAGACTATTAATTAGAAACGAGGCCCAGGTCCCTGCCATGTTATCCTGCCACGTTCCCAGGCCCTCGAGCAGGATAGCATTACATTGTCAGTAGTAATTTAGCTCTCATCTGTCTCTGCTAATTATTGTCACATTCATCAAATTCATCAACAAAAGTGCTCTCAGAAGGATTGCATATTTGCAGTTAATACAGCATAAACTGGTATTACCCATCACCACATTTGTGATGATGAGAGGGACACAACTTATTCATCCCTAATTAGAGCAAGCTGGGTAATTAATTATGCATTCCGCCTTATTACTTCTGAGTTCCCAGATATTGTTTGTCTAAAAAGGGGGAGAAAGCAGGAGAGAGAAGCCTGAAAATGCAAAAAAAAAAAAAAAAAAGGGTGATGTGTTTTGTCACATGCGCTATGCCATAATTCCCACCTGACAAACTAGCTGAATCAGTGGAAAATTGCGAGTTGTCAGCAGCAGAATAAACTGCCGTAATAGCTGATTAATGATCAGCACCTGTGACAGGTGCTGTACGGGACTGTAAACTTGGTTTGATTAACAGTCACTGGACGAATAAATATTAGTGACAGTCAGCGGAGAGCAAGTTTGCTTGTTTTCTTCCCTGTTAACAAATCGCACACATTAAAGTTATTGATATTTCTGTCTGAGACACTCTATTTTTTTTGTAGTTATCTGGCAACATTGGCAGTGAGTTATAATAGATTGTTTCTGTTCTGTTATTTTATTTCAGAACCAAAATTGTATTTTGACAAAATGACCTGTAGGGTTTTCAGTCTACCAGGTGTGGAAGAAAAGACTAAAAAATGACAGGGTTCACACTTGCTTTAATTTATGCTCACCTGCTAGTAATCACTGTATGTGCACATATACACATACATACATAAGGTCATTGTATCCATTTACATGTATGTACAATAACTATTAAGGAATGCTCATTACCAATAAAACACATATACACTTAGGGTGATGTTACTTATTTAAAACATTTTTAATCGATTTTTTTTCGGAGCTGAATATTTCCCCCAAGAACATTGGCAGTGTGAATCCTCCCAACTGTGTGTCTCAATTCTAAACTGAAGAGACCATCTTCCTGAGGCAGCTATTCAAAACTGCTGCCAGCTTGATTGCTTTTCCTGAACTGATCAGTTACAAACAGATTGGTCAGAAGGTGATATCTCTCTGAGCTGACTGATTATTAACCAAGAGTCAGATTGTGTGCATGGACCAGCTAAGTGTGAATGACGGGAAGAACCCATCTTCTCTCTCTCTCTCTCTCTCTCTCTCTCTCTCTCCTTCAGGTTATAATAAAGGAAACTATTTGACTTCACTGCAGTTTTGATTTGTATAGAGGATGGTTAGGATTGTTTTGGAAACCTTTAGGTTTGACCTACTTTCAAACCTTGGCCCTGCTGACTAGCTGTGTGAGTTTGAGTAAGTCACTTAATCTAAATTTTCAGCTTCTCAACATAAAATGGGAGCATTTCCAATGAATATTATAGTGTTACTGTGAGGGTTAAATGAGATAGGTAAAGCACCCCACTATGGTGCTTAGCATTGAAAGTGCTCAATAATTAACAATTTATTTATTAACACAACTGCTTGAAATTTGAACACTCAAGTTGCCTTCAGTTTCTGTTTCACATTATAAAATGTTTTAAGGACAACTATCTTTTTTCCTTTGCACACTCTAATATAAACAAAACAAAACTTAATATTCATTTATCCCTGACTGAACACTGAGAAAAGATGAGTGATATCCCTGGGTAGTAGATATCCCAAGGTACCACTCTGAGTTATTTAGCTGTTTTTCAGAGGCACAAAAGTTGGAATTGATGGGGTGGGGTAGAGGCTAGAAGAGGGCAGCTTATTTCCCTCCAAATCTGTCTAAGAATGACTTCAAAAACTTCTGGGGTGATGGTAGAGACAGATCTGTGTACTGTTTATTTAGCAGTCTCATATTCTAGTAGAATTGAAATAGTAAAAAATCAAGCACAAACAACAAAAATAAAAACATCAAAGCAAGAGCATTTTGATAATTTAGTATATATTTATTTTGGTATTAATCATCTAACAGAGAATGAAAATGACAGAAGAACACAGAAGACAGTATGGTGCAATTACTTCTGTTGAGAAGTAATAAAACTGCCATATTTCAGGGTGCCTGGGTGGCTCACTTGGTTAAGCATCTGTCTTGGGCTCAGACTGTGGTCTCTGGGTCCAGGGATTAAGGCCGGAGTCAGGCTTCCTGCTCAGTAGGAAATCAGCTTCTCTCCCTTTCCTGCTTGTTCTCGCTCTATCTCTCTTAAATAACTAAATAACTAAATAAATAACTAAATAAAATCTTTTTAAAAGCCTGCCATGTTTCTAGGACATTAGGGAATATGTACTTATTAGATCACGTTATCAATATCTAAAGCCAATCTAGATAAAAAAGAACTGAAAATAAAGGAAGCTTACAGCTTTGGTTGTATCTATACTTACCTAAGAACATTCTGGAAGTAGTCAGAGGCTGTCTGATTGAAGAGCCAGAATGATTTTTTTCTTGTAATAGTGTACCTAATTCACTTTTAAAATTTAAAAATGTGTCATATAGGACTTTCAGAAAAAATAGCAATGTTTAATACCCTTATTTGGTCATCACCAAAGCAGTTGCTTTCACCACCACATACTGGAATATTCTGGGAAAATTTTTATATATATACATATATAAAGATATCAGGACTCACCACCAGATTCTCATTTTATTGGTCTTGGAGAGCCCGTGGGTATTGGCATGTTTATAAAGTTCCCAGGTGATTCTGATATATATCCAGGATTTAGAACTGGAGATAAAAACACAAAATTAAAAATTTATGTAGTAAGATTTAATGTACAAAGTTAAAATTCTTTCAGACCATAGAACTAATATTGTGAAATGGATGTCCAGAAATTGAAGTGCATCACATGTAGAAGTTTTAGAGTTATCTGAAGTTACTACTTAAAGAATCATGATTGAAAACCTTTTCTTTCATAGTTAATCCAATCAGAGAGAAAAATATCTAATAATTCAAACAATGATATCCTGAATTCACCAACTCACTTCATATCACTAATTATAATTGCAGGGTCAATTGCCTTATCTCATTGGAAAAAAAAAAAACCCACTGAAGGTGGCCAGACCATTTCGGTGGCTGACTGGTGATTGTGGCCTGTTTCCAAGTAGATATCCTGCTGCACAAATGGTGACAGAAAATCAAAGGCCAGAATATTCCTGACATTTGGCACATATAAACATAGCTTAAAAATTAGGTAATAGGCACTCTATGCCTCCTTCTTCCTGTATTTGGTTATGTGCACTTTGATCATTCTTGTTGCATATGAGTGCATGGTTGTAGGGGGGTTCACTGGTTCATCACTTCCTCATTGCTCTTCATGGCCAGATGACCCAGGCAACCACATAAAATAAATTGGAAGTTGCCTGTTGAATAAAACACTGATATTCCAGATTATGAAATAGTTCCATTGGGGAGGTAGATCACTCTCTACTAACTTCTACATATATGTTCTAGAATTCCTATTTCTATAAAGTCTTAGTTTAAAATTTTAATTATTAAAAAATGGAATTGTATTTAATCAAGCTTGCTCAAAACAAAAAAGTGATCCATCTCTGGACATTTAAGGATGAAAAGTTTCACTTGGCACAGGGAATTTGGGGGTAGGTGAACACGGAATGCCTCACTATGAAGAACTACCATAGTCCAGAACAAGGGTAGGAATACTATGGCCAGTGGGAAAATCTGGCCTGCCACCTATTTTTGTGAGCCCTTGCAAGCTAGGAATGGTTTTCACATTTTAAAGTGATTGAAAAACATTTAAAAAAATTTTTGTGACATGAAAATTTTCAAATATCAGTGTCCATACATAAAATTTTTTTGGAACGCAGTCTTGTTTTCATACTTTCTTATGAAAATGGCAGAGTTTAGTACTTGCGACAAAGACTGTACATTTTGCAAAACTAAAAAAATATTTGCTATTTGTCCCTTCCAGAAAAAGTATGCTTGTCCCTGCTCTAGAGTAGTGTTTCTCAACATTTAATTTGCATACAAATGTGGGATCTTGTTAAAATACAGATGTGATACAGTAGGTCTATAATACTGAATTTGATTCAGCATTTATAATAGGCTACCTGGTAATGCTGATACTGTTGGTTTGAGGAACATAGTTTGAGAAGGAAGGCTGTAGGCCATGACCTTCAATATATAGGCTCACAAGACTGATGTCAACTGATCAAGAGCAGATCTTTCAGGAATGGATTCACAAGATTGATGTAGAAACCTAGACATCTAATTTATTAAATTGTTAATGAGAAATATAATAAGGACCAATCCAGGATCTTCTGTCCCTATAGACGTGCTACCTGAGATGCCGAACTAGAGCAGAAGGATAAGAAGGGACAGGAAACAGCAGGAGATAGCTATGTGTTTAGATTGTTCAAATAGAGGCTAATAGAGATTTGCTAGCTCACTGCTACCGGCACCAGCATAGTGGTTTTAAAATGTACCTGGGATTTGTTTTAATCGGGTATGGTAAGACACACAGACATGGAAGTGACTGTTATGAAGGAAAGAATTTTTATATTCACAGATCCCTAGAAATAGGAGGCACAGCATGCTATGCAGGGGAGGGGGGCTGTAGAGGGAGGCATCAGGGTTGGTCAGGAGGCAGAGGGAGTAAGGGGAAAACATGGGCAAGAGCCTTTACTGTGGTTGTCCAGGGAAGAAATGGAAGAGGAAGGATAAGCAGATTTAGGATTCATTTGTTTTCATAATTTCAGCAGGCTCTGGGGTTTAGGCGCTATCTCTCATGTCTGCTACCTAACCCTGGAGTGATCAGGGCGGGTGGACAGTGGCCCAGAGTGTAAAAGCTCAAAGGAGGGAGTTAGGGGTTTGGGGTTTGATTAGGTTTGGTTTGCATAAGGAAGTGTAGTTTTCTTGAGTTGTTTTGCTCTCTAGGGATTAGCTAGCCATGAGAAGAATTAGCAAGTCCTCAGATGTCAAAATGCCAGAAAATAAAAAAGAAGTATGATTAACAGTGGGTCTTTTGACCAGGGCACCCTTGTCTAGTATGGTTACGGGATGAACACTGCCTATATACACCTCTTTGATTATTTGTTTGTTTTCTGTTTTTGTAGTTGACTGACCTCCTTTCTTTTTTTTTTTTTTTTTTTTTTTCCCTTTAGATCTGCTCATTCTTTTAGGTTACAGAGAAGTGCTTCTTGTAGTTCAGCCTCTTTGATTTTGTGTGTTGATTAGCAAATTCAACCTGCTTCTAACCAATCACATGTTAATTACCTAGTTTAACGCAGAAAACAATATTATTTTGCTCAATACCAAGTTGGAGAGGGCCCAATGTAGACAACACCATATTTTATATGATAACTTCAATTTAATATGACTATTTATACACTTGTAACACCCTACTTCAGACTACAGAGCCCTCAATCTCTTCCAGAGTGTCACAAATTAGTGATGGTAACATTTAAGTGGTGGATCTGAGTGGGGATCATTTTTTATGACACTAAGATCACTTAGAGGATGGAGGTAACATTGTAATCACCTATAAGCTTTTGTGCATACCAGCTTTCTCCACAGAGATGTGACAGTCCATAGACAGAGAGAAAAGTTGTAGCAGATACCCTTTGTACAATTAACTTCTATGTCTACGGTCGGATTCTGAGTGATCTCTCTGGGAGTCCTGCCCTAGCCACTCTAGCCAAAGAGAACTGCCAGTAATGGCAGTAACTTCATTCCACCTCTCATTTTCATCACACAACAATTCCCTAATCTTGGTTCACTGTTTATTATTATCTTACAAAATTATGCCATACCATTTTCAAGGATTTCCCTGCAAACTTAATTTTAAATATGTCATAAGTGTAAAATTACTAGGAGTGGCAACAAGATCTGTCTCCTCATACTAATTATTGTGTGACCTTGATCAAATTACTTCTCTCTCTAGCCATCAGTTTCCTCATCAAAAATAAAAGGATTTTTATTTTATTAAGGATTTTATTTATTTATTTTGAGAGAGAGTGAGAACAAGAGAGAGAGAGTGCTCGAGAGAGCCAGTGTGCAGGAACAGAAGGGAGAGGCAGAAGGAGAGGGAGAAGCAGACTCCCTGCTGAGCAGGGAGCCTGGTGCTGGACTTGATACCAGGACCCTGGGATCATGACCTAAGCCAAAGGCAGATGATTTAGATTACAGGATTTCCACAAACCCTTCCAGCTTTAAAACAGCCCAACTGGAATGTTTCTGTAAAATATGCACATATAGGGTTCACTTCTTTATTGCCCCATTCTTGGCATATTGTAATCTGGACCTCCATTTAGCTTTTTTTCTCCTTTTCCCAGTGTTTCTGTAACTTGTTTAAAAGTCTGTTCTTGGGACACCTGGGTGGCTCAGCGGTTGAGCCCTGCCTTAGGCTCAGGGCGTGATCCTGGAGTTCTGGAATTGAGTCCCACATTGGGCTCCTTGCATGGAGCCTACTTCTTCCTCTGTCTCTGCCTCTCTCTCTCTGTATCTCTTGTGAATAAATAAAATATTTAAAAAAAAGTCTGTTCTCAATTTTCTTCATCAAAAGGGGAAAAGTTATAAAATTTGGGGGACAGATCTTATTTGACTTTGTATTCCCTAGATTTTGAATAAATGGTCCATGTGATGGGTGTTGGTTGAATTACATTAACATGGGAGTGCCCTCAAAGCAAATTACTTTGGGGCAACTGAACCTTAAAAGCTTATAGCCTTGCACAATAAAGCAGGGCTTTCACAAGCTAGTTGACTGGATGTGTGATAATCATATTGTTGGTATCATATTGCAGTAACTACAGTTTTATAAAATTACAAAATTTTGTTTCTCTGGAAACACTGAAAGAGTAACTTAACTTTAAATTTCTTAAAGGTCCATTGTATTTCTGATGATTAAAGTAATTTGTGATCATTCTGTAATTAGGTTCTATCCAAATTCTCTAAGGATCAAGGGAATTTTTGCATTGAGATAGGTTGTTTTCCATTTTCCATGGCTGTAGAAAGGAAGACAAGCCATCCAGAGTAATGTCAATGCCATACCTATATATGCTTTGTGGGATTTAAAAAAAAATCTTCAGAAACACATTTTTCTCCTCCTAATGCATTTCCACTTATGTGCAATGATTTTGATCAGAAAACTGAAATGTAGCAGCGGGTAGGAATGAGGGGAGGCACTGAATATAGAATTGGTGCCAACAGATGCAAAAATGCCACAGAAATCTTTGGCCTAGAAATAATAGCTTACCAAAATACACACACACAGTTGTTGGACTCTTGAACAGATACACAGCCGTCTGTATAGACAACAGTGCTGTTGGCCAAGAGTCCCGGAGGCAGGCCAACCTCCCATCCAGATGCCACTGCCAGTGAGGAGCCATTTGGCATCTAGTTCTCTGGCTGCCAACCTTCTTTCCCATTCTCTGGCATGAATTTTCACAGGGGCTGCTCAAGGAAATTAAGACTCTGAAGACTTCTGTATTAATATGCTGTAATAACACAGTGCCACAGGAGCCCTTTATGCTATTTGAATGTTTTATCCCTTTATTTTTTTTTTAAGTGTCAAAGAAACCTGACTTCTATGTATTTGCCTACAGATAAACGCAATTTCTTTGGACATTAAGAAAGATATATTTTTATTTCTGCATGGAGCCAACTTTCCTTAATACCTTGACAATTTTTAAAGCACAAGCAATTTGAAACACATAGCAGAAAAAAAGAGGAAGGAAGGAAAGAAGGAACAAAGGAAGGAAGAAGGAAAGGCCAGAAGAAAAAGAAATAACGTGAACTAATCTTTTGGGAAAGTGAAAGCAATTGCTCACATCTCTTCAGCCTTAGCAAAGTAAACACTAAAACATCTCCTACTGGTCAGAAGAATTCAATAAGTGCATTTTTTTTCCTTAATAAAAATTGAATAGGTATCACTATTCTTCCATGAAAGTCATGTGACACCAACTTCCCAGGAAAAAAAAATCAACATGAGCCATGTCTTCTCACCTTGTAATCTCATCAAATTCCAATTTCCCTTTTTTTTTTTTTTTAAGATTTTATTTATTTATTCATGAGAGACACACAGAGAGAGGCAGAGACACAGGCAGAGGGAGAAGCAGGCTCCAAGCGGGGAGCCCAACTTGGGACTTGATCCCGACACTCCGGGATCAAGCCCTGGGCCGAAGGCAGACACTCAACCACTGAGCCACCCAGGTGTCCCCAAATTCCAATTTCTGATTAGGTGAGGTTGTACTTGGCACTAGAACTGTTTAATACTCCCAGCCCTACAAGGAGAAGCTTCTTTACCCACTGGCTGCTTATCCGCTCTCTCACATCAGTGGGGCAGGCAGCCAGAGCCTGCTGAAAGAGCTGCTTTTTTTCTGCAGCTACTTTAGAAAAGCAGTTTTGAGATTCATCTGATCAAAGGGGAGAATTATCAGAGGGTGGCGTAATATCTGATGATTCCGATGAATTTAGAAGCATGTCATAGTTCAAATCACACATTTTAATTTGCACAACAAATAGTACTTTTAAAGTTCTGTAGTGTCAAAATAAAACACTGAACTTCTATTTCATGCTTCGAGAGGAAAGGATAAGTAGGAGGTCAGGCTTACATGGCTCCTCTGGGCTCTTCTAGCTAATTTTGCATAAATGTAACATGTAACTGGGGAAATAGATTTTTGTGGGTGCTACATATTCCTTTTCCAGTTTGTCCACAAAAGTACAATAAACTCTTGAGGTTGACCTGTTAGAGTTTTAGTCACAAAATAAGTGACCTTAAATAGACAAGAAACAATGTTTTCCTTGGATGCCTCCAGTGGCGCTGCCATATTAACTTTACTTGAAGCAACATTAATTGCTCTCAGATCTCTAAGTATCATTGACATTGATAAATCATCCTCAGAGAGACATGAACAAATGAATCAAATGCTCATCATCGCATTCAGGAAAGATAAACATTTTTATAACAAGGAATAATATATCAGGTGGCCTACTTATGTAATGCTGTGTCGCATAAAGATTTCTTGATGAGCCATACAAAACTATCCAGGTATAAACTGTGTGACTAATGCATGGAAGAGACAGCTTAATCATAGAATAGCATGTGGCTGGAAGGGGAGGTGGGCGGGGGGTGGGGGTGACTGGGTGATGGGCACTGAGGTGGGCACTTGATGGGATGAGCACTGGGTGTTATTCTATATATTGGCAAATTGAACACCAATAAAAAATAAATTTATAAAAATTTAAAAAAAAGGATAGCATGTGGACAAGGTATGCTGTAGAAAACATAATACTTCATTACTTTTTTTGACAAAAAAAAATTTATTCAGTATTACCGTCAAGTGTAACTATTTGTTTCTCAACCATATATTAATATTAATAACATCTTCTATTTTTCCATCTTTATAAATGTGATGAAGTTGTTACTGATGTTTAGGTAAAGTTCTTCAATAATATATAATATACCTGGCTGTATAGAAAAGTCACAGCTATACACGGGTGCTTGGGTGGCTCAGTAGGTTACACATCTGACTCTTGATTTTGGCTCAGGTCATGATCTTAGGGTCCTAAGATGGAGGCCTGTGTCGGGCTCTGCATTCAGTGTGGAGCCTGCTTGAGATTCTCTTTCTCCCTCTCCCTCTGTTCCTCTCCTATCATTCATCTCAAGTTCTTTCTAAAAAAAATGAAGGAAAAAGAAAAGTAATACCTATACAAACAAGTAGAAAATGGCAATAGTAGTTGTCTGGTATCTCCTTAGGGATTTTCTAATTCACCAACCTAAATGAAGTCTGCTGCATTTACTCTGCATTATCTTCTTTTAAAATTTCACCTAACCATAGACTTTAAAAGAAAACCAACTGGTATTTTCTCTACATAATTCTCCACTTTCTGTTTCAAAGAAAGAGAACAGGATTTATTTTTCTTTGGGAACAGTAACCACTACAAAAAGTATCTTTCCTCTTTGTGAGTTGAGGAAAGGGGTGAAATTAATGGAAAGGTATTTTTTTTTTCACTCACTGTGGTAAGAGGAGCAGCACTAGTCAGTGCTCCCTTTTCTCTCTGTCTTTTCTTTATCTCTCTTTGAGCACCAGCTTTTCCTTTATCCTTCCATGGACCATCTGTGTGCCTACAGACATCTAGAGAGACATCAGCAAATCCCAGCAATGACCACAACACTGTCTGGTCCTTCATCCCTGAATGAAAACTCCAGACTTTGCCAGGATTCCAAATAATCTTTCCCACAAACATGTGCTACCTGAGAGCCTTACAATAAATTTTGTGTTCTCAGTGGCATGTGACAGACCTGCGGCAATTACTTGTGTATGCATTTTTATGCTTTTGTCTGAACATTTACCACGGCATTTTCAATTATGTTGTACAAACACTAAATTTGAGGAATGCTAACAAAAACAATTTTAGCTAAATTTGTTAATCACTCAGTGGGTGCTTTACATGCATTTTCTCATCCAATGCTCATAAGCATTTTCCATTTTATGGATGAGGAAAATGAAGATTTCAGAAGTGATGTGATCTTGCTAAGCAGTTGAGCTAGAATCGGAAGCTGATAGTCCGACTCCTGAGCTCCTTAAACAGTAAAGCACAACTAATAGGGGAAAAATGAATTTGGAAATGCAGAGTTAAAGTAAATTTAAAAACTTCTTTCTTGCACAATTTCTCAGTCTTTAATATGTCCGTGGACATTGAGTCACTCAGGTGAAACATAACATGCGATATTTCTTAAACTTACCGAACCCTATTAATCACTCAAGTGCTTGGAGCATGAATGTCTAGTTTTCAGATGCCAGTTTTAGCAATCGCTATGTTTGTAACTCCTGGACAAGTGATTTAACCTCCTATTACTTATTCACCAAAAGAAGATTTAATTATATTTAGCAAGTTGTGCCCACCAAGAAAGAAGATGGCCAACATGTTTCTAAGTTTTCAGAAAGAGTTGAAATAGGATTTTTCATTAACACTCAGGTTAATGAGAAATATTTAACCAGAATATCTTAAAAACAAACAAACCAGTTGTATTAGTCAGTGTTTGACTTTCTCCCGAGACTTTCCAGATTTAAAGTTATATTATACCTTTCAACGTTTTTCAAGTATTAAAAAGAAGGTAGTATTAATTACAATCATGTTCTCAGTAATTAGTGCTCTTTATAGTAATAACTTCTCTGGATGCTTGTATTATTTACTCTAGATACTTTTTCATAATATTAAATACCAGTTTTCAAAGTTATATATATATGAAATAATATATATAATATATAATAATATATATATGAAGTGATATATATTTATATATATGTAATATATATAAAGAATTAGGACAGAATTCCCTACCTTTCTTGGTATTTTTTTCACAGAGCCCCTAGGCCAAAGGAAATACTTAATAGTTTGATTTATTAAACAGTAAAGGTTCAAAGAACTTAAAAAATATTATGTCTTAACAACTCAGTACTCTTTGCAAAATAACACACACATAAATTGAAAGAAAAAATATTTTTATTTTGTTCTTAAATAATCACAATTACTACTAACGGGGTGTGTGCACCTATTGGCTCCTGCAAAACTCCTCAATCCTTGGAAGCAGATTGGTTCTCACCTCTCTTTTTAAATTATTTTTATTTTTAAAATTTAAATTCTAAGTAGTTAACATACAGAGCAATATTAGTTTCTGGAGTAGAATTCAGTGATGCATCACTTATCTACCACCTCCAGTGCTCATCATAACAAGTGCCCTCCCTAAATACCCATCACTCATCAAGCCCATCCCCCATCCCCTCCCTCCATTGACCTCGGTTTTTTCTCTATCATTAAGAGTCTCTTATGGCTTGTTTCCCTCTCCTTTTTTTCTTTTCCCCACTCCCATATGTTCATCTGTTTTCTTTCTTAAATTACACATATAAGTGAAATCATATGGTATTTGTCTTTCTCTGACTGACTTATTTCACTTAGCATAATACACTCTAGCTCCATCCATGTCATTGCAAATGGCAAGATTTCATTCTTTTTAATGGCCAAGTTTTATATATATATATATATATCACATCTTTATCCATTCATCAGTTGATGGACATTAGCTTGGCTATTGTTAATGCTGCTATAAACATTGGGGTTCATGTATCCCTTTGAATCTGTCTTTTTGTATCCTTTGGGTAAATATCTAGTAGTGCAATTGCTGGATCATAGGGTATGTTCTGTTTTTAACATTTTGAGGAACCTCCATACTGTTTTCCAGAGAGGCTACACCAGCTTGCATTCCTACCAACAGTGAAAGAGGGTTCCCCTTCCCCACATCCTTTCTAACACCTGTTGTTTCTTGTGTTGTTAATTTTAGCCATTTGAACAGGTATGAGATATTAGCTCATAGGAGTTTTGGCTTGTATTTCCCTGATGATGAGTGATGTTAGCCATCTGAATGTCTTTTTTGGAAAAATATCTATTCATGTCTTCTGCTCATTTCTTAACTGGGTTATTTATTTTTTGGGTATTGAGTTTGAGAAGTTCTTTGTAGATTCTGGATACTAACCCTTTATCAGATACGTTGTTTGCAAATATCTTCTCCCATTCTGTAGGCTCCCATTTTTGTTGACTATTTCCTTTGCTCTGCAGAAGATTTTTATCTTAAGTCCCAATACTCCATTTTTGCTTTTGTTTTCCTTGCCTGTGGTAATGTGTCTAGTAAGAAGTTGCAATGGTCGAGATCAAAGAGATTGCTGTCTGTGTTTTCCTCTAGGATTTTGATAATTTCCTATCTCACTTTAAAGTACTTCTTCCATTTTGAATTTATGTTTGTGTATGGTATAAGAAAAATGGTCCAGTTTCATTCTTCTGCATATTGCTATCCAGTTTTCCCAACACCATTTGTTGAAGAGACTTTTTTTCCATTGGATATTCTTTCCTGTTTTGTTGAAGATTAGTTGTTCATGGAGTTGAGGGTCCATTTCTGGGTTCTCTATTCTGTTCCACTGATCTATGTGTCTGTTTTTGTGCCAGTATCATACTGCCTTGATGACTACAGCTTTGTAATATAGCTTGAAGTCCAGAATCAAGATGCCTCCAGTTTTGTTTTCCTTTTTCAGATTTGCTTTGGCTATTCAGGGTCTTTTTTGGCTCCATACAAATTTTAAGATTGTTTATTCTAACTCTGAAAAATGCTGATGGTATTTTGATGGGAATTGCACTAAATGTGTATATTGCTCTGGGTAGTATAGACATTTTAACAATGTCTGTTCTTTCAACCCAAGAGCCTGGAATGTTTTTTCCATTTTTTTGTGTCCTAAATTTCTTTCATAAGTGTTCTAAAGTTTTTGGAGTATATATCTTTTACTTCTTAATTAGATTTATTCCTATGTATCCTACGGCTTTTGGTACAATTGCAAATGGGATCAATTCCTTGATTTCTTTTTCTGATGCTTCATTACTGGTATATAGAAATGCAACAGATTTCTGCACATTGATTTTATATCCTGAAACTTTGCTCAATTCATGTATGAGTTCTAGCAATTTTTTGGTAGAGTCTGGGGTTTTCTACATACAGTATCATATCATCTGCCAATAATGTAAGTCTGACTATTCCTTGACAATTTGGATGCCTTTTATTTCTTTTTGTTGCCTGACTGCTGAGGCCATGACTTCCTATTACTATTACTATGTTAAATAGTAATGGGGTTCTCACTTTTCTTATTTTCTGTTCCATATTGATTTTACTATGGTACTTGCATTTTATCAAAGCAATAACAGGAAACTCAGCTTTGCAAAGATTTGAGATCACCAAATGGAATAGAACAATCTAATGTTGAAGCTACGGACCATCTAGAGTTGGTTGTTTGCACAGTGTCTGTATTTTCCTTCAAAAATATAAAGTATCCTATAGCACTCCCTGTGAGTTCACTATAACACTCTGGGATCCTTTGCACACAGTTTGGGAATCATGGAATCAGGGTACTATATATGATATCCTGTCTCTTGACATACATAAAAAGTATTTAAGTATTTCAAGTGTATTATTTATAGGCATCTGTGTATGTGTGTGTGTGTGAGAGAGAGAGAGAGAGACAGAGAGAGAGAGAGAGAGAGAGAGAGAAACTCTGTTATTTAAAGCCCAAACTGACTGTAGTCTTTTCCATTTTCTAAAAGAGGTGGCCTGATTCATATGAGGAAAGCAAAACATCTCTATGCTATTCTTTTCATTTTTGGTGGAGGGAAGAAGGAAGGTTGAGACTCAGCACAAGAATGAGTATGTTGATATGCAATGGGACACCAGAATCTAGTTTAGAATAGACTAAAAAGAACTGAACTGCTCTGCATAATAAAGTGAGCAGTGGAGTGAAAGTAAGAGGGGGATATGCAACATGATAGGAAACTAGACCTCCAATCAGCACAAATGGCTAAGCAGATTTTTTAAGAATAGTGAAATCTGATATTCTACTTTGTTATATTACTGGGTTATAAACCTAAACCATTTCCCTAAAGCTTCAGTGTAGTTTGCTCCACACACATGCCTTATGCGATTGGTTTTTTTGTGGAAATCAAAGAGAGCTGGGGATTACCCGTGTATCAGGCCAGAAGAGAGAGTAGGAAGTGGTGATGTATGAATGACATCTAGAACTCTGTATGGAGATAGGCTCTCAAAGTCAGAAGTGGCCATAACAACCAAGTCACCAAGAACGCCCAAGAAGCTGGGGTAGGAGGATGGGAGGCTTGATAAGAGATGCTGAAAGGCTGACTTAAGGCTTGGTAGGTCAGGAGACACTGATCGAGGGCCACAGACTGGGGATAGAGGGAAGAAGTCATCAACATAGGAAATGGAGTTCTGCAGATAATATCAACCTAGTGGGAAGAGCGGAGATTAGAGACTAAAGTATTTTTGGTATGTGAAGAGACTTAGTCCCGGTTCAAGGGCCAACACAAATGTGTAGTCTGGATCCATAGGCAGAAGTGGCATAAATTATAACCTAAGAAAGCAGAACTGTTCAGACTAGCAGCAAAAATTTTATACCATATACTTGACAAAATCAATGATCCCTTCCTTTGAATCAGACTAACTTTGGTCCTGCTAGAGAAACAATGATGCAGAAATTTCCCTACTACAAGAGACCCAGACACTAAGCAAAGAGTTGTTATATGTCATACTTATTCTCTACTCAAGACATTATGATATACAAAACTTTACCTGGATAAAAAAAAAAAAAAAACTCAGAAAACTAGGAAACGAAGGGAACTTCCTCAACACGATAAAGGGCATTAATGAAAATACGCATGGCTAATATATTTGTTGGCAAAAGACCAAAAGTTTTCTCCCTAAAGTCATGAACAAAATAAGAATACCCTGCTATTCAACATTGTATTAAAAGTTCTAGCCAGAGAAATTAGACAAGAAAAAAGAAATTCAAAGAGAGAAAGTAAAACTATCACCATTCATAGAGGACACAATCCTTTGTATTGAAAACTCCCCAAAATACAAAAACAAAAACAAAAACAAAAACAAAACAAAACAAAAAAAACCTACTACAGAAAACTACTAAGGGCATCTGGATAGCTTAGTGGTTGAGCATCTGCCTTTGGCTCAGGTCATCACCCCAGGGTCCTGGGATCGAGTCCTGCCTGGGGCTCCCTGCATGGGGCTCCCCGCAGGGAGCCTTCTTCTTCCTCTGCCTATGTCTCCACCTCTCGATCTCTGTGTCTCTCATGAATAAATAAATAAATTGTTTAAAAAAGAAAACTATTACTAATAAACTCTGGCAAGTTACAGAGAACAAGACCAACCAACAAAAATTAGCTGGGTTTGTATATGACAAAAATGAACAATCTGGAAAGAAAATGAAGGAGGCAATTCCATTTACAATAGTACCTAAAGGAATAAAAGACCTAGCAATAAATTTAACTAAGGAGTGAAAGACTTGTACACTTAAAACTACAAAACAATGCTGGAAGAAATTAAAGAAGATCTAAATAAATGGAAAGATATCTCATGTTCATGGGTAGAAATCCTTAGCATTGTTAAGATGTCAGTACTATTCAAAACTATTTACAGATTCAATGCAATTCCCATAAAAATTCCAAAAGCCTTTTCTTCTCTAGAAATGGGAAAGCCAATTCTCAAATTCATAAGGAATTGCAATGGACCCAGAATAGCAAAAACAATCTGGAAGAGGAAGAATAAAGTTGGAGGACGCACACAAAAGAAATTTGAACCCTGATACACTGCTGGTAAGAATGTAAAGTGATGCAGGAGCTGTGGAAACCAGTTTAGAGGTTCCTCAAAAAGCTAAACCTTATCACATAGTAATTCAGCTCCTAGGTATCCAGTTATATACGCAAAGAATTAAAAACAGGATTCAAACAGATACTTGCATGCATTGCAGTATTATTAACAATAGTCAAATGGTTGAAACAACCCAAGTGTCTGTCAACAGATGGATGGATTAACAAAATATGTATATATATTCAATGGAATATTATTTGGTCATAAAGAGGAATAAAGTTCCGATAAATATTACAACATGGATGAACCTCAAAAACATTATGCTGAGTGAAATAAACCAGACACAAAAGTACAAATATTATATGATTCCACCTATAAGAAATATCTAGAATAGGCAAATTTGTAAAGACAGAAAGTAGAATACAAGTTACAAAGGGCTGGGGTAGCCCGTGGTATATGTATATTTTACCACAATAAAAATATATTAAAAATTTGGGCAATGTTACTTAGAGAAGCTGAGGGAGCAGATTAGTATCAGAAAAACTAATTCATGTTTTGGGTGTTAGAATTCTTAAGATGGGAACATCTGAATAAATCATTCAGTCAAAAACTCACTAGTATATGCAATTCAGACATCAAATATTAGTTTCAGGCCCCTATTTTCTTATTTTACATAGGTTTAAGCGTATGTCTATTCTCTAGATTGTAAGGGATTTGGGCATTTGCTTCAAAGAGATGAGGAAGCACTCTTGCAATGTTTGATTGACAATAATACCATCCATTGTTTCATTGGAGGAGTTTATTGGACAGATCCCTTTAGTTCTTTAGTTTCAACATTAAACAGAAAATGGGGAAACTTTGGACAAATATTCCCACAAAAGAGTTGTAAGCATTGTCCTTCCCATGAATTCAATAATGTGAATTTTTCTTTCTGAGGGATGTGAACATGGAAATTGGTATGACTTTCGTAAAAATACTATCACCACATATTGTTTTCTTTATTTTTTCCCCATGGGGCTCTATAAAAGAGAGTTCGATCAAAGATTCCTTAGAACAGACTGTGATGTAGATCTAGGACCTGGAAGTTGAATGAAGGACTTTGAAGCCAATAAGACAGGATCTAGGTGGTGCCAGTATGTGAGCTCTATAGGAGAAAACTGGAGCGAGGGGGTCAGATCCAGCTATGGGATGCCTAAGCAGTGGATCATTTGCTGAAGGTTGTAGAGTGATGAGTAGCAAAGCTTATTATCTGTTTGAAATCCTTCATAAAGAATGAGATAGATTTAAATAAATGAGTAATAGGAGCACCTGGGTGCTCAGTTGGTTGAGCATCTGACTCTTGATTTCGGCTCAGGTCATGATCTCAGGATCTGAGGTAGGTATGAAGCCTGCTTAAGATTTTCTCTCCCTCTGCTCCTCCTTCCATTCTGCTCCTGCACATGTGTGCTTGCTCCCCCCCTTCCAAAAAAAGGATAGATGAGTAATAAATAATTCATACTTCCTGCTTGGGGTTGAACATAAAGTTGAACCTACAGGTGGGAGCAAGGAGATATCCTGGGCTAAAGAAAAATGGTACAAGAAGAACCACATTCTTATGCATGTGAAAAGATATGGTCAGCCAGGAAGCCTTAATGTTTATTCATGGATGTGAAATTTAAGATATATTCCACAGCAGAAGGGTCTGGTCATCTTAGAAGCCCTGCTAGCAAAACAAAAATGGAAGTAACCTCATTTGTCATTACACCACTGCAAAATGATGAGACTTAGGGTCTAAAGAGGAAAAAAACAAAGATTTGAATGGTCATGTTCTTAGGCTAGAAAAAATAAAAGCTCTCTGGTTCTAATCACAAATTTTAGACTTTTAAAAACTGGGCTTATCATTTGCAGTCCTGGTGGAAAATCTCTACAAAAATAAAGAATGTATCTGAATTGGTTGTTGAATTGAAATGGATTTCTGCAAATGGCCAGACACATAAGCACTATGAAACACTCCATCCTCTGTACTACCCCATATCTTTTTGTCCATTTTTTCAGAATCTGTCTTCTTAAACATACTTTATTCTGCATGTACAGCCTTTACATCGCTATCCATATGACTATTATTAGTGGATAACACGTGATAGTTTATTTTTTAATTATGTGATAATATTATCTCTCCACTAATGTTCTGACAGCTTTATTACTGCCAAAATCAATATTTCTTTATAGAAATGAATTTAAGAGACACAAGTTCCAGGAGTGACAATAAACTGATGACAGATCCCACAAGCTACAGAAATGAATCAGTCTCATTCTTCTGTAGTCATATCATAAGTGATTTTTTTTGTTTGTTAGAATAAACAGATAGTAGAAGTTTTTAGGACCATGCATGCCTCCATATTTCTTTAAAGTGGTACATTCATTATATGGGGAGAGTTGCCCCCTGCCATGGCCAAACTGGGGTTTTCTAGAAAGCAGTTATACACTATGTGTCCATGTGTATGTACATAGGTGTTAATGCGTTTACAAAATGCGAACATTTTTTAAGGTAAATCAGTGAGGACCATCATCCATAAATCCACCAACATAAAACAACCAGCATTAATACTTCAGTATCTCTCTTTTCAATATTATTTCTACTATGCCCTTGTTAGTATTGGATATAGCATTAAACTTCTTGTTGCTGTTGTTAACTTCACAAGTTAAAAATTTTCCCCCTTAAATTTTCATTTCTTCATTACTGAGCCTAAGCATTTGTCATAACCAAATTTCCAGCTCTATTTCTTCTTTTTTTATAGGCTTCACCCATTTATATATATTTTGCATGTTCATTCATTAAATTTTGTGGGTTTTTTTTTTTTTTTTTTTAATTTTTATTTATTTATGATAGTCACAGAGAGAGAGAGAGAGGCAGAGACACAGGCAGAGGGAGAAGCAGGCTCCATGCACCGGGAGCCTGATATGGGATTCGATCCCGGGTCTCCAGGATCGCGCCCTGGGCCAAAGGCAGGCGCCAAACCGCTGCGCCACCCAGGGATCCCTTTGTGGGTTTTTTTAAAGACAGTTTCTGTTTGAATCTTGGCTCCACCATTTGTGTAAAAATTAGGCAACTTGTTTAAGTTTTTTCCATCTTTGGCTTCCCATCTATGAAGTGAGGTTAATAATATTTACTTTCTAGTATTTTTGCACACATCAAATGAGTCAATATATGTAAAGTACGGTGTCAATGGCAGATGCAACATTATGGTTCACCATCCATTTCATTTTCCTTGGCAAGGAGCTAAACTACATTTCTCAGTTCCCTGATAATCTAGGTGAGGTTGCAAGACTTACCAATGGAATGTAGACTTGAAGGCTGGAGTGGGTAAAGTCCTCTCTATTACATCCACAGTATTAGAAGTAAAAGTCTTTGAGAGGGCCAATTTGCAGGATGGAAGGAAGGTGCTTCCTTGAATCATCATTTAGAAAAAAGTCACAAGGAAGAGCCACCTGACCCATATCAGACTCCACTGTTATCTATCAGAGTTTTTTTGTATTAAGCCATTTTGGGGACTTGGGAGTTTACTGATTGTAACAGTTAGAGTGATTTACCCTGCATTACATTAGTATGGGTAAACATGTGAGGAATTGAAGCTATTACTATTATTATTATCCATAATCAAAAGGAACGGTTAATGTCAACTTTAGACTTGAATCATACTTAATGTTCACTGACCAAAAGAACTAAAAAGATTTTATCCTGACTCTGAATACTTCTCTTCTTGTCCCACTTAAAAAAAGTAAACATTATATATCCTCTGGAGGCTGCATTTGCAAGAAGTGTGAAGAAACACAGTATTTTATGTTTTACTACAATCAGCTACGTTCTGTAAGGTCTCCACTTAACCCGAACTCATTAAAACCACTGGCTCTTATTCATCAGAATATCTGCTTTTCCTTTATAAAAAGGAAATGAGTACAATATGTTGGTAGATGGTCCTAATTAGTAGAGTTTGATCTATAATCATAAATCTGTTTGGACATAATTTGGGGTATTTATAAACTAATAAATTTACGTGCATGGACATGTGGTACCATTAAAGTAATTTGTTCACAGACAATGACTAGGTATAAAATGTTTAGGTTGAACAATTTAACGTCATTTAACCACCCCTCCTCCCCATACATATTTTGTGTATGTTCTGGAAACAAGAAACAATTTCTAAGTGCTCTGATATTGAAGCATTTAATTACTCTTTTAAAAAGTTTTACATTAAGAATCCATCCAGGCTAGTGTTTTGTGAATCGGACAGTACCCAGCTAAGTAAATGGCAGAGGCAAAGGAAAATGCTACAATTGTTCTTGTTGGTTGAATTAATTGTGTTTTTTCAGTGAGTTCCAGGAGATTCTCCCACTTTTCCCTTCAACCTCCAGCTCCTTCCCTTCTTCATCTGTTCTTCCTTTTCTTCTTTCCCAGATTTTGCACAAAGGAAAAATGACCCCAGAGGATTTGCTATATAGGTAGGTATCAGGAGGCTGAAATATTTATTGCTCCCTGATTTCTTTAAGTACAGTCATGACTACTTGTGAAAATGAGAATGAGGAGGACCTCTTGTCAGCAAATGTGGCATCCTTGGGATCAATGTCTTTCCTACATACAGGAAAAGGCACTCCAACCTTAACTTAAAACACCAAGTACAAGTACTAAGCACAATTACTAAATGGGTAATCACGCCTACATATTCATATCTCATTTGACCCTAAGAGCATCCTTCCCTTTGAGATGGGAAGAAAATAGTATTATCTTAAAATTATCTTCTTTTCATTGAAGAGAATACATGTTCAGAGATGGTAAGATGGGTAAGAGCCTAGGTATGCTGCTTAAACCTGCCTCCTGAGTCTATCACGCTAATAGTGAGAGGTTTCTATGTCTGTTTCCTCATCTTTAAAGTGGTGATAATAATACTGACTTTATAGGGTTGGTGGAGGGTTGAGTTAACTTAAATAGAGTCCTGAGAGCAGAGCATTACAACAGGTATTCAGCAAGTGTAAGCTGGTATAATATAATTTGGTAATTAGTAGTAATAGTCTGAATTAGTAAGTGGAAGAATTGGGTTTTGAAAATAAGGTCCAACTCCACATTTAGTGTTCTTTTAATCATAGAACACTTGTCTTAGATTACCTCACTATTCCTAGGGAGGTCAATTAGGTATTATATGGCACCACAGAAAGACACAATTGAATAAAGATAGTATTATATATTATATAAATATCACCAATTTAGTGCTCAAATGCTAACTTGTTACTTAAAATTATAAGCATTACTAAAGTACACAGTATTTTTACACAGCTTCAAAAAATTTTATATGTAGGAGTGCCTGGGTGGCTCAGTCAGTTAAGTGTTGGACTCTTGGTTTTACTCAGGTCACGATCTCTGGTCTTAAGATTGAGCCCCGGGTGAGCTTTGTGCTTAGTGGAGTCTGCTTCAGATTCTCTCTCCTTCCCGCTCACTCTGTCTCTCTCAAATAAATAAATAATCAAACAAACAAATAAATAATTTAAAAATAAAAAATTTGTATGTAGTAAAACTCACCTTCTTAAGTATAGAGCTCTGAGTTTTGACAAGCACATACAGTTGTGAACCACTAACACAATCAAGGCATAGAACAGTTCTTTGAGTTTATTTTTGAGCAAAAACTTTGGTGAATATTCTAGAAGGAATTTTTCTAACATTAGAAGCCATAATAAGCACATTTCCTTGATGCAGGGACTTAAAGGTATTTGAAAATTGGATAAGAATTCTCCACTCATTTATGTATTGATTCAGGAAGTGTTTAGTGAGTTTTTTCTATATGTATAGACTGTGTTGTTGTCTATGAAGATGTGGAGAAAGTATAATCGCTTTGTTTTGCATTTCTACTTTGGTGCTAACAGATTAATCAGGAGAGGGAAATAATGCAGTTTTCCTAAATTCATTTTAAAAAGAAGGCATGAGAAGAAGGATGATGAAGTGTCAGTGCTTCTCTAATAAGCATGTATTAAAAAATAATATCCTCGGGATGCCTGGGTGGCTCAGTGGTTGAGCATCTGCCTTTGGCTCAGGGTGTGATCTCGCCGCCCCAGAATCGAGTCCCGCATTGGACTCCCTGCATGCAGCCTGCTTCTGTCTCTGCCTATGTCTCTGCTTCTCTCTCTCTCTGTCTCTCATGAATAATAAATAAAATCTTTAAAAAAAATATCCTTCCTCCCACAATAAAACCTGCAACTCGGTTTAATTTCTCAATATTGGCTGCAGACCATCTATCTCTGGGTGGACACAATCCCTGTCCTAAGCAGTTTATAGTACAGTAGAGCAGATAATTATAATACAAGGCAGAAATTTATCAGAGGTACACAATGATATGTATTCAGAGATGGGGGAGGTAATGGTGGGAGAATTCATAAAGGCTTTATAAAAGGTATAGTATTTAAGTAGGGTCTTGAAAAAGAGGTAGAATTTCAACAAGTGCTATTCATGGAGAGAGGAGAAAAGTTCATATGCATGCTATAAAGGTGCTGCATTGTCCAATCTGGTAGCCACTAGCCATACATGGCTATTTCAATTTAAATGAAAATAAAATTAAAATAAAAATACAGCTCCTCAGTCACACTAGTCACATTTCAAATACTTAACAGCCACATGTGGCTAGTGACTACTGTATTAGACAGGATAGAGTAGAACATTTCCATCACAACAGAAAGTTCTATTAGATAGTGTTTCTATAGAAGGAATGACAATGAAAGGTCAGGAGGTGGGAACAATGAATTATCTAAATTTCTGTTCAAGCCTTTGAACAAAATACCAGAAATAATGGTATATCTATGTATTTCCTTCTCAAATATAAATTGGAAATATAAGCCTATGTAAAGATCAATGACTCATTTATTTCACTGGCTGGTCTGGTTCAATAATCATGCTGAGTTCATGGTATAAATCAATAATGAAGACATAAGACTTAACAGGCCTATCTAATTGCTCCATCTATCTGAGCATGCAGATCACAGTGGCTGAAAGCCAGGCCCTAGGGCCTAGCCAAGTGTGGGTGCTGCTGTTTTTTCTGGCAGATTCCTGTTAGCTGACTGGGTCCAAGCTGAATGACTTGGGCTGTCATAGATGCAGTTCCCTAAAACCATGCTCATTGTTAAATCATCTGCTTCTTTTTGGAAGTAGTGGCAGTATCCATTGTAAAACCTAAAGGCAGATAGAGGTTTGAGGAAGCTATAACTCAGAGAAACAAGTCCTGCCACATAAATATGGATGAACCGGGTGATGTGTGACTGCAGTCATTGATAAACTTGTGAAGGTATAGAATTTAGCCTTTAGGTAGTAGGAGCTGTTTTCTGCTCTTTCTGAAGGGCAGTTTGGTTAACCCATACAAAGTTGTAGTGCTGTTCTTACAGAACCAATAAGGTCATCACTTCCCTGGGTCCAAATGGATAGAAGTATGTCAGACCAGGAAACCATGTATCAAGGTTTTCCATATCTATGAGAGTCTAAAATGTGTGTCTTCATTGGCTTAAGAAAAAATCTAGAATATCAATTATCTGAGGAAACCAAAGACAGTCCCAAGTATACTGAATTAATATCTTTTGGTTGAATGGTCCTACTTAATTTTATATTCAATCATTGCTTACAGTTTAACTTTGAGTCCTTTAAAATATTATTCAATAATAATTGACTTTTAATATGCATTTTTATTTTTGGACACCACCGTTAGGTGTTTCACTTATCTATGCTCATTAGACAGCAAAAAAATGTTCTTTCAAAAAAATTAAGAGTACCAGGAAAAGACAGGGGGAAAAACAGTGAGCTGCTAACTTTAAATAATTACTTTTTAAAAGTAAGATTATTATATGGATAACACACATTCTATATATATATATATATATATATATACTGATTTTGCTTTTCTTATGAGGAAGCTTTAGAACCATATTTTTCCTCCAAAGATTGGTATTTAGAAGAGCCATCTAAGCCATCTTGCAACATTATTAACATATAAACATATTTTCATATAATGTCAACCAATAGAGTGTCAAGGGAAAATATGAAAGCATCTGCATATCAAGAAAACCTATATAAATAAGATTTAAGATTTTTCAGTTAATTGGATTTAAAAAATGGTTATAGTGATACATGGATTTCAATCATCTGATGCTTTTTGACTTCACATTTGTTTGGACTCTTCCATCAATAAACTCAAAGGATTGAAGAGAATTTATTTTTCTTTTTGGAACAGCCAAATGAGGGGGAAAATGATTAATTTCAGTTTTCTTTATTTTCAGAAGGCTTTTGGTGTTTCATAGGTTGGGAAATCATACTGATGACTCAACTATCTATTGTGTTATTTTGTTGGTTCATGTACCTCAGTGGAAAATAAGTCAAATTTTCCCCAACTACATATTAAAAATCTATTACTTTTATTGAGTAACCTACCAGTCGGTAGAAACTCATTTATTTCATGATAATCTAGCTCTTGGAATACTATTGATGGCATTTATATTTAACCGGATTGCAAGAACAGAATACACACAAGTCATTTGGTTCCCAGTTTCATAATTTTGGCATCTGTACATTATTTAGACAAGCTTAGGCTGCCTTTGCTTGGCTATGATAGACATTTTAGAATATCTCTGGACTCATGAATATAAATAGTTGTGTAAAAATAAATTTTATAAAACCAGAGCTGGTAACAAAAATCACCTAGAGATCAACAACTCTAAAAGAATCTAGTGTCACATTCCTTAGAATGTCAGATTAAACTAACATGTGCCAGTCAATATTGCTACACTGCGACCCTTGATGCCTCCTAAGCAAAACTATTAAGTCCAACATTCTCTCCTGTAAGCACTTATCTGTAAGGATGGCTAACATGTCCTCTGAAGCAGATATTGAAACTGATTGGACAATAGGTAGATACCAGACAGGGGCCCGGGGGCCGACCTCTAGAAATAGGGGGAGAAAATCTTAATCTGCAACACAATGCCGTTCTCTTGAAACCCTATCATTTTCACTTCCCATGTGTCTGCTGCCTGACTGTGAATGGATTTGAAAAGGAATGGTTAGTGCTGAAAATTGGATCAGAGCTAACATTCTCTCATTTTTATCAGCAGCTGCCAAAGGTCATCTGACATAATAGCTGATGAATTCAAGCCCAGTGGATTTCATTTGCAATTTTCAATTTACTGAGGCCTCCAAACCCCACGGTGATAAAAGCTTCCCCTATCGTGGCCTGTCACAAACATCAAGAAACTGCACAAACCCACAAGAAAGAAAAAAGAGAAAGCTGTGCATCCTCGCAGGTACAGATAAGGAGAACAGGAAGAAATGGTATCATGCAGGAAGGTACGGAGCAGCTTGTGTGGCTAGTTCTCTAAATGCCAATTGAAAGGAAAAGACTATGAAGAACAATCAAATAACTTCCACAGAATAACATCATGTTTCTTTGGGACTTTGTGTGAAAATTGCCTTCTAATCTCTTACTTGACATGTCCCCAAACAAAAATGTGAGTGTAAATATGCAAACAAGTGAATAAATAATCCTCACTTATTTGGTCATTGGGAGAAAAGCATATTCTGTGTATATTGTATTTACCATACTTTTGATTTACAAAATGCATGCTTGTAAAAGATCTTTTACTGTGGAAATGTCAGTCAGCACTGAGAAATCATTTATTTTGTTACACAGAAATGGTAGATCCTTTGATTGATTTGCAAGGGCAGTCAAAGGACTTGACATAGCAACTACTTGTAAGTAGATCTAGACATAGCATATATCAAAGATGTATTAGCAAAAAAAAAAAAAAAAAAGGGCCATTTTCTCCCTTGTCAAGCTATTGACAGGTTAGGCAAGATCAAAGACTGAATCCTACTCCGAGGAATTGTTCAAATTGAGAAGACCATATGCATGTTCCATAGAGAATGACAAGTCTAAGAGCTGAGCAATCCATTTTCATCCTATCCAACTTGACTCATACCATAGCCAAGAAAAAAATGGAAAGCAAAGAGATGTTTGGGGTGTAACTGCTGGGAGAATTTAATTTCAGACATGGATGTCTGGATTCCATTCCTACCAAATAGATTCAGAAAGGCTTATGAAATTGGTCTAATGAGGCAAGAGGACTTGGCAGTAGGCATCTACCAACCTGCCTAATGACAAAATTTCTCATGACAGTTGACAAGAAAACCAAGAATGACATCAGTAGGACTAGGGTATTAACTTCATTTGTGTTTGGTAACTGTGAGACAATCACAACTTGGAAAGGAAAAGAGACTAATTCCTGGTTGAACTGATGTGACTGTGAGCCATTGACTATTGTAGAATCATTCTTTAAATTGTCACAGCAAAAAATAAAAATATAGGCTGTTCATCATAATCGAATCCTTAGTTCCTAAAATTAAACTATTCCTTGGGATTTTCTATTACCAAGAAAAATTAGTGACCTTTTAATTCTTCAGTCTCGAAATAGAAAAATGGTTCCTTCAGTAGCTAAAGAAGGCAGGAATTAACATTTTGAAAAGAGGGGTATAAAGTTTTATTCTTAAGCTGCAGAAAATATGGAAGATAGCCATATTTTTGCATTTTTGTAATTTTTTTCTCCCACATAAAATTGTCAGAAAGCCACTTTTCAAAGGTTCTTTTCTCCACCCCCCTTTTAAAGTTACTATAGGTTCAAAGAGAGCTCTCTCTATAATTTGCAGTTTCTATGGGTTCTCTTTGGATTGATATAGCATAATACAGAGACCCTGGTGGTGGTAAAAGATTATTTAATGGGGTCTTAATTTAATCAGTCCTCTAAAATACACATATAACTTGGTGAAGGTTTTTCATTATCTCTGTTCTTCTATGGCAGTGATATAAGGCAAGCTGTACCAGTTGGTCTGTAGTCACATAGCAGAAAGGTTAATCTCTTTTATGTTCCTTCTATTAGAAAGGCAGATCTTGAATCTTCAGGGCAGAGTCCTAAATTGTTCTTGTAGACTGGTTCAGAGAGATTGTTCTTTCTCATGCCCTACGGCTAATTACATTCAGTCAGGCCAGAGTATTCCCCATTTCATTAGTTAATTCTTTCATTCCTTCATCTAGCATTTACTTAGTACCTACTAAGTGTAGGACACTATATCAAGAACAATGAATAAGACTTTCCCTACTTCTGAGAAGTTTACAGGAGAGTGGAATAAAGGATGTTTTACATCTGTTTTCTCCTCCTCCCCCAGAACTGAGTTTATGTCATGCAGCTATAAAAACTTTAGGGGGATGATGTCACCAAGAGGCTGACATAGACTTATTCTTGACTTTTTTCCTCCTCCTGAGAAGAACAACTAACAACTACTCAATAACAAGACACCACTGAGACAATCCTAGAACATGGGGATGAGGCTAAAGCAATCTCCTGGTCCCCCAATCACAGAGACCAAGACAGATTGCACTAAAAGAGTAAGAAAATCAGCTACACTGGCTGCATTACCCCTCCCCTAGGCCAGCATAGCAGTATGCAGAGAAGTCTCTCCCACACCTGCAGCTCCTCCAGTGGGAAAAAGGAACCCAAGGGGACAACCAGCCTTCCCTCTAGCATTGTGGGTCACTTTGTGAGAGCCACAATTGTGATCTTGCCCCACAGAGATTGTAGTGGAATCTTCAGGGCTCAACCACTGGGAATCTGATTGTGACAGAGGAGGGGTGAGGGGCTTGCAACAATTAGCATGCAGATCTTGGCAGACCAAGTTCATACAGGCAGTGCTCAAGTAGTCATCACAATCAGCAGCTTTGCTCATCCACATAACCAAGTCAGTGTTGTATTGTATTCTGAGCAGGGAACTCAGTGCGGTACAGATCTGCTTGATTCAGACTCTTCAATGAGAAGTTCTGCCAGCCCTAAGGCATGGTTTGCCCAAGTCCAGGAGAGGAGCTCTGGGGAGTGTGTCCCTACGGCGTCTGACCACAGGGGCTGGCAAGAACGCCTGGGAGCTGTAGCCCAGTGATGCTCCTGTCAAGATGGGTAGGCAGAGCAGAGCATCCTCAGAATAGGCAGAGGGATTAATCCATTGTGTGGAGGGTAGCTCCTGGCTTCTCCTAAATTTGGGGAAATTGAGAGTTGCCTGGAGCGGCCCCTGCCTTTCCTATCTAGGCAAGGGAGCGGAGATGCTTCCTCCATTGCTGTGACACCTGGAGGGCTGTGGAGGATGCCTAGAAATTGTAGCACAGTGGTGCTGGAGACAAGACAAAAGCAGGTAGAGCCAACAGTGGACAGAGCAAAGCCAGTGCACCTGTTCAGCCAAAGAACTTGGAGCCCAGGCTCACTGGAATGAAAACAACACAGAACTTTCCCAGCCTCGGAGCTGCTTCTCCCACTCTCTGGGCAGGGAAAAGAATTTGTAGCCACACTCAGTAATGAATACAGCCTCCAGTCTGCCTGACCAAGGAACCTAGCACATGGGAAACCACATAGCCCATCCAACAAGCTCTGATTACAGAGCCCTTGAGCAGAGAGCGTAGCCCATGGCTTTCCTGTCTGTAGAGCAAAACCAGTGGTCTCATTTGATGAGAAAATTCCGTGAACACTCTGGCCTGATTCAGATCTCCACAGAACCATACAAGCCCTGGGTCCTGGCCAGCTGTCACACTAGGGTAGGAAGCTAATTCATAGCCCCAGCTAGAACTGAATATAGTATGAGTCCTGACCCTCTAGTAGGCCTGATCAGAGAATCCAGGCAACAGCAATGTCCACCCCACAGCCTCACTTAGGGACCCAAGTCAGCAGTCTTGTCTAACTATTCTCAGCCAGTAGCATACTCTCCCTTCCACTATCCTCAACTTCAGAGTTTGAGCAGTCACCTCTCCCCAAAACAGACCATAATAGCAGGTCTCAGTGCTAAAGGACATTACCAGCACACACACCCAGAAACCCAAACTGAGCTGACTGGTGAAAATCAGTCTCTGCCAAAGCAAAACTCTCAAGTCTGGAAGAGGAATCCAATTACTCAAATGTGCAGATTCCAGAATCTGCAGAATTTTCAGGAATCATGAAATCCCAGGAATATATGACACTACCAAAGGAAACTAATAATGTCCTAAAAACCAATCTTAAGGAAATGGAGATCTATGAACTATCAGACAAAGAATTCAGAATAAATCATTTAAAGAAGTTTAATGAACTACACAAATATATAGGCAACTAAATGAAATTAGGGAAAAAATTCATGAACAAACCAGAAGATCAACAAATCAATAGAAATCATCAAAAGCAAACATACAATCCTGGAGTTAAAAAAATACGATAGCCTCACTGAAGAATTCAGGATTTTCAAAAGTAGATTTGACCATGCAGATAAAAAGAGTCAATGATCTGGAGGATAGGACACTAGAAATTATCCAATCAGAGGAGCAAAAAGAAAAAGAATGAAGAATACTTAAGAGATTTACAATACTTAAGAGATTTACAAATACTATAAAAAAGCCAATACTCACAATGTAGGAATTCAATAAAATGGGACAACAGAAGAGGAAAAGAAAAAGGCAGAAAGTATATTTAAATCAATAATGGCTGAAAACCTCCTGAACCTAGCAAGAGAGATGGACATCCATATTTATGAAGACCTAAGGACTTCAAATAGGTTGAACCCCAGTAAGGCTACACCTAGACTCAGTATAATTAAATTGCCAAAAGTCAAAGACAAAGAGAGAATTTTAAAAGCAGCAACAGAAAAAGAGAAGTTACATGGAAGGGAACCCCCATAAGACTATCAGTGAGTTTCTCAAAAGAAACACTCCAGGCCAGGAGCAAATGTGTGGCATATTCAAAACAGTGAAAGAATAAAGCTTTAAACCAAGAAGACTATCCCTGGAAAAGCTGTCCTTCAGAAATGAAGGAGAGATAAAGACTTTCTCAAACAATCAAAAGCTGAAGGAGTTCATTACTCATGCTTTACAAGAAATGTTAAAGGAAGTACTTTGAATAGAAAGTAGCATAAATCTCTCCAGTAATGATAAATACATAGTCACAGATTCTGAAATATAGTGATAGTGGTGCATAATTCACTTACAACTTTAGCTTAAAAGTTAAAAACATGAACACAGTAAAAATAACCATAACTATAATATTGTTAATAGTCACACAATATAAAAATATGTAAATTGTAACATCAATAACCTAAAATGTGAGAGGGAGAAAAAAAGTCAGCCAAAAACTATTAGATCTAATCAATGAATTCAGTAAAGTTGCAGAATACAAAGTTAACATACAAAAATCAGTAGTGTTTCCATACATCAACAATGAATTTTATGAAAAAGAAATAAAGAAATTTATCTCATTTATAATAACATCAAAACAATAAAATATTTAGAAATAAATTTAACCAAGGAAATGAAAGATCTCTACTCTGAAAACTATAAGGCAGTGATGAAAAAAATCAATGACACAAATAAATGGAAAATAATATAAAGTGTTCATGGGGTAGAAGAATTCATATTGTTAAAATGGCAATAGTTACCTATAGATTCAATGCAATCCCTATCAAGATTCTGATGGCATTTTTTACAGAAATAGAAAAACATCTATATGGAACCACAAAAGACTCCAAAAAGCCAAAGAAATTCTGAGAAAGAAGAACAAAGCAGGAGGCATCAGACTCCCTGACTTCAAGCTATACTCTAAATCTATCATGATCAAAACAGTGCAGTATAAGCATAAAAACAGACAAATAGACCAAGGGAACAGAACTGAGTACCCAGAAATAAACTCCAAGCATATGGTTCAACTAATACTTGACAAGGGAGCCAAGAACATTCAATGGAGAAAAGGTAATGCCTTCAGTAAGTGGCTCTAGGATAATTGAATATTCATATGTAAAAGAATGAAACTGGACCCCTATTTTTCCACAGTTAACAACTGCTAACTCAAGATGTTGATTTATTTTTTAAAAGATTTTATTTATTTATTCGTGAGAGACACAAGGAGAGAGAGAGTGAGGCAGAGACACAGAGGGAAAAGCAGGCTCCATACAGGGAGCCCGACGTGGGACTTGATTCCGGGTCTCCAGGATCAGGCCCTGGGCTGAAGGCGGCGCTAAACCGCTGAGCCACCCGGGCTGCGCAAGATGTTGATTTATATACACAATGGGATATTATTCCATCAGAAAAATAAGGAAATCCTACCATTGATAACAACATGGATGGACTCTGACAATATTATGCTGAATGTAGTAAGTCAGACAGAGAAAGACAAATACTGTGTGATTTCACGTATATGTGGCATCTAAAAAGCAAAAAACACCCAAAACCAAACTCATTAGGAAAAAAAGATCAGGCATGTGGTTATCAGAGGCGGAGGGTGGGGAAAGAGAATTGGTCGAAAGTGGTCAAAAAGGTACAAATTTCTAGTTACAAGATAATTACTAGGGATGTAATATACAACATGATGACTATGATTAACACTGCTGTATGATACATAGGAAAATTGTTAAGAAGGTACATCCTAAAAGTTCTTATCACAAAGAGAAATTTTTTTTCTTTCTTTCCATTGTATCTATATGAGATGATGGATATTAGCTGAGCCTATTGTGATAATCATTTTACAATTTTATGTAAATCAAACCATCACGCCATATGCCTTAAACTTATACAGTAATGTTTGTTGGTCACTTCTCAACAAAACTGGGAAAAATGTCAAAATATTGGAAAGTTTATCCTGAGAATTTGTAATGGAATCACACTGTTGACCACTGGACCTCTAACTTTGGGTTAAAGCTGTGTTTCCCCCCTCATTCCCCCCCCCCCTTTTTTTTGTCACAGGTGAATCACTGTAACATTTTTTTTTTTTTTTGGTCAAGTCTACATATAACCTATACTTATTACTAACTACTTTAGTAATTAGTAGAATTACTAATTGGGTGCCAGGGTGGCTCAGTTGATAGTCTGCCTTTGGCTCAGGTCATGATCCCAGGATCCTGGAATTGAGCCCTCTCACTGGGCTCCCTGCTCAAGGGGGAGTCTGCTTCTCCCTCTCCCTATGTCCCTCCCCCCACTCCTGTGCTCTCTCTATCTCAAGTAAATAAATAAAATCTTTTAAAAATATATAAACACTTTTCTTTGAACTCAGCTTTTTAAAATTAAATAAATTCTATTAGGAAGAGATCATTATCTGCACTACACAAACAAAAAGACCGTATCTTGAGCCATGAATAAAATATAAATATAAATATAAATATAAATACATAATGAGTATCATATTAGTCTGTGCACCACCTGCATAATTTAATATTTCAATAGTGGCATGAAAAATACTTTGAAAAATATTGGTTTGGTGCATGGTGCTAATAAATACCAGTGTTGCAGTTTTAACCTCCCTAAGAATGATGCTCCATGAGAAGAGATACTTTGATTTGTTTCTTGCTATACCTCCAATTTCTACAACAATGCCTAGCACATATTAGGTACTAAAAATAAATGTTAAGTAATAGACAAGGGCTAGCTAGCTTCTCAAACATCAACTTGTATTTCTTCTATAGTCATAGTCATCATACTTTATCACAATTAAAGTTTCTCTTAATCCCTGGACTGGTCAAAAACTTTATCTTTCTTGTTCACATCTTTTATAATCATCAGCACCTAGAACAATGTCTGGCACATAGGAGGTGCTCAATAAATATTCATTGAATGAAGGAAACACATTATTCCAAGGTCATACCATTTTTTTTTATAATTTCACTGGTTGAATTGGTCAACATTATCTTAAAACTATTCTGTACCTAGCACAGGTAAAAAAAAAAAAACAACCTCTATCTAATAAATGAATGAATGAGCATTTTCCACTGCAAATGATTCTTTAGTTGAAAATCAAGCCTTGAACTAAGGTATCACAAATGGGTTCATAAGGTATGACTATAAAACCAAAGATCGAAGAACCATGTTTATCATTTGAGAAATCAGACTGCTTAAAGAAAGAGATGATTTCTTTAATATTTAATTCTTTCATATAAATTTACTGATTGGATTATGTGTTTCATAACCAGGGTTTATTTGAACAAATCAGCAATTACCAGTGCTACATGTAATAGGATTCAATTAAGATATCAATGAGTACTATATTGAAAAAAAAAATCTGGGGTCAGAAAAGTTTTGGTTAAACAGATTTTTTTTAAATTTTTAAAAAAATGTTCCCTCTGACAAGTGAAAGTTGGAAATTAATCTGATAATATTCTTAATAAAGTGTTCTTGGAGTTCAAAACTTTTTTCTCTCTGTCCTTCAGAATATGCCAATATATACTGTGACCCATCAAGAGTCAATTTATTAAGCATGGAGACATATTTTCTCATAGTGTATCTATTAGAACTCTCTAGAACATAGGTTGGGACACTCTCAGATTGCAATCATCCCTATGGGAAAAAGTTCCTGAAACAATAATACTCATAACTACTCATAAAATATCTCTGTGGCAGACAATTGGAAACTTTATTCATTCCTTCTCATAAAATATATTTTGTTATAAAATATGGCAAGTATATAGAAAATTATAAAAATATGAGTACACACTACTTTATTCAGTCAACATTTTCCATTTTTAAAAATTGAAGCATAGTTGTCACATTTTTCATTTTTATAAGATCTTCTAAGAATAAAATATTATTAAAATAATTAAATATTATACATGCCTCTTCCCAATCCTTTTCTCATTTTACTTTTCCCAAAGGTAACCATATCCTAAATTGATTCATTCCTTCATATATTATGATTTTATATATTTTTACATTTATATAATTTATATGATTCTGTATATTTTTCAAGCTATAAATTGGATAATACTGTACAATATTTCTGTGATTTTTTCATTGAAAACTTTGAGATATATGTATGTTGATACACATAGACCAGTTTATTTTAGCTCTATATTTAACTATTTTATAAATATATCATATTTTAATTTTCTATTCCATTATTTTTGAAAGTTTGCTTTCAGTTCTTTGGTAATACAAACAATGCAGTAATGTCATTTTAAATCTTTCCTTCTTGGTTCAAGTGTGCTCTTCCTTCTTTCTACGGTGCTGCTCAGTGAGCACTCTTGTACATTCAATGGAGCTCATGCCCAGTGAATTTCAGACACCCCTTACCCTTGACATGAAGGTGGCTCCAGCAACCCCAATGGGCAGGTTCCTGTTGAGTTCCTAAGCACCTTGGCCAGCTTCCCAGTGAAGTCATTGAACATCCTTTTCTCCACCCCCAAGCTCATGGACAGTCTTGGCCTGACATCTGTGAGCCAGCTCTGGCCTGTATCAAGCCAGCACACCTGCCCTCCATCCAGTGAGCTACAATACCTTTCCCAGGAGGTCTGAATTCCAGCCTTGGAGGAGATTCCTGCACCCCTTTCTCTCCAAGTTTGTTCCCTCCTTGGGTACTCTCCCTCAGCTCTAGGGTATTCTTTAAGGCTTTAAAAGTTCTACTAGTGTGGTCTCCTGTAAATAGTTATAATTCTTTTTAAAGGTTTTATTTATTTATTTGAGAGCATGAGCGGGGGGTGGGTTGGGGAGGCTCGGGGCAGAAGGAGAGGGAGAAGCAGACTCCTGCTGAGCAGAGGGCCCATGCAAGGCTCCATTTCAAGACCTGAGGCAAAAGGCAGACACTTAAGAGACTGAGCCACCCAGGTACCCCAAAAATTCTTTATATAAACCTTCTTACTGTATGGTTTCTGTTTTCTGACTGGACCTCAACTGATATAGGTAGTTTTTCTTCTTTTTCTATTCTTTGAAACAGTTGTTATAGAACAGAGATTATTTGTTCATTAAAGATTTAGTCTATATGAACCTATACAAAATTAGTCTGTACAGCTCTCTCTTCTCTTTGTTTTTCTCCCCCTCATCTGTCTTGCTAGGAACCAAGTTTTAGTTTTATTCATTCTCATTAATATTTTTGTTTTTATTTCATTAATGCCTCTATTACTATTATTGCCTTCATTATACATTCATTGGATTTACTATTGTTCTTTTTCTGGTTTCTTAAACACTTAACACAAGTATTTTCAGAAATGCTGTTTCAAAATAATTTGAAATTCACAGGTGACTTATGCTTTAAGTAAAAATACTTAGGGGTATATTTAATATATATATATTCATTGCTTTCTAACCTAATTGCAGTATGGTCAGAGATATGTGAAATAAGTTTCATGATTTTTTTGAGATTTGCTCTGTGACCTAGTACATAATTTTACAAATATACACTGCCCTTGAACATTATCCTGTGTATGACCTGTTTTCTATGTATTTGTTAGATAAAGTTTATTATGTTTTGGCATCAAGTATTTTATTGTTAATGTTTTATCTGCTTGATCTCTAAATTTCTGAATGTGTTAAAATATCAGTCTAAGAGTGTGGATTTGTCAATTTTTATTTGTAATCTTTCCTTTTATTTAAAGTATTTTGAGGCTATGATGTTGGGTGCACACAAATTCATGATTGTTACATCTTTTTGAAGCCTTATTACTTTCATTATCATGTGTAATATCATTCTTTATCCCCATTAATGCCTTTTAGTTGAAATTCTATTCTGTCTCACCAGTTTTCTTCTGATGAGGCCGTTCCCTCCAAGGGAGACCTGATCATGTAGGACCTTATAGGCCTTCACAAGTTTTTCTAGCCTTTTCTTTTCCTGAAATAGGAAACTGCTAGAAGATTTTGCGCAAAAGAATTACATGATATGACACATGTTTAAAAGGGTTACTCTGCTACATTCTGAATAGAAGGAAAGGGTCAGAGAAGAATAGTTAAGAGGCTATTGCAATAAAATTGAGAAGAGATGACAGGGATTTACACTTCCTGCAATAGCAATTGAGATTGTTTAGAATTTACCTTCCTGCTGAGAGCAACTGTTTAAGTAAACAAAATATATTTTTTAACATAGCAAAAGCTTTTTAAAAGACCTTCAGAAAGTAGGTATTTATAGGTCCAATATCTAGCAAAAAAAGAAACCTAGAGAGCTGAGTCCAGTGTTTGTTTGGTTTTTCACCTCAAGGTGCTTGCCAATTCAAAAAGCAGTGGCAGAGGTTGAAAACTGTGCAAAGCTTTCAAGACTCTAAGTCCACTAAAAGGCAATGCCTTGGTGATAACCCAGGCTTTAGTGTGTGAACCAGAAGGTCTGTGTTCTAGAGGTAAAAACAGTCTAAAAGAGATCATCTCTTACCAGGATTAAAGCCCAACTTTGAATAAATTCATTTCCTCATTGGATTAAGATGATCTGAGATTGAGGCTGGTAGTAGTCCTGGCCTAGCTTTTCACTAGAAACCAAAGGAAATTCTCTTTAGAGAAAGATAACATGATATAAAGTCTCAAAATATCCTTAAAATAATAAGGAAAATGAGAAGATATGGATGACAAAACAGAAGGAGGGGAGGAAGGAAGAAAGGAAGAAAGGAAGGAAGGAAGGAAGGAAGGAAGGAAGGAAGGAAGGAAGGAAGGAAGGAAAAAAAGAAAGAAAGAAAGAAAAAAGAAAAAGAAAATGCAGATACTACAAACAAATACACAAGATATATAGATAATGGAGTTATCAGGCATAGGCTTAAAAATAACTATGTTTCATATATTCAAAGAATTAAGTGGCAAGATGAAGAATTTCAAAAGGCAATTAAAAACTATAGGAAAATAATAAAATAAAATTCTTTACATGAAAAATATAATAACTGGTTTTAATAGATTAGACACAGTTTAAGAAAGGTTTTATAAAATGGAATATAGTTTAGGAAAAAATCAGACAAGCATGGAGAGACAAAAGAATGGAAAATAGAGAAAAGAGCATTAAAGATTATCAAAACATAGCAGATAAATTTGGAGATGAGAAAGTAGAGAGGGAATAGAGATACTTAGAGATAATGGTTGAGAACTTCCTAAACTGTTAAAAGATATCAAGCCATATTTTAAAGAAATGTGAGATACCCTACACAGAATAACTACAAAGAAACTACAGCTAAGCACATAATAGTGAAACACTGAAAACCGAAAGGCAAGAATCTTAAAGGCAGAGAAAAAGAGGCATTACTTTCAAAGAAGCAAGAATAAGATAATTATTTAAAAAGATAATAAGAAAAAAAAGAGAATAAGATAGTTTTTTCTTAAAAGAAACAATGAAAGCCAGAGCACAAAGGAATTAATGTTTTTAAGGTACTGAAAGACCTTAAATGCCAACCTAGAATTCTAATACTCTATGTCTTTCAAAAATGAAGGCATTCTCAAACAAAACCAAAAAATAAGACTTATACATTTCATAATGACAAAAATTTCAACCCACCAAAAAGATTAAAAGTTCTGACTCTGCAGGAATCTAATGACATAGTCTCAAAATATATAAAGCAAAAATGGACAGGACAAAAAGGAAGTATGGACAAATCCACAATCTTGGTGAAAGATTTGAACACACCCCTCTCAATAACTAATGGAACAAGCAGACAAAAAATGGTATGAATACAGAGGATTTGAATAACACAATTAAATTAGTTCACTGTCAGACTGCTTTCTTTTGAAGTGCACATGGAACATTTATCCAGGTTGACATATGCTAAGCTATAGAACAAGTCACAAGAAATTTTAAGAGATTAAAATAACTTAGAGAGGGGTGCCTGGGTGGTTCAGTTAGTTAAACAACCAACTCTTGATTTCGGCTCAGGCCATGATCTCGGGGTTATGGGATGGAGCTCCACGTTGGGCTCTGCATTCAGTGGGGAAGTCTGCTTGGAATTCTCTCTCTTCCTCACCCTCTGCCCCTTCCTCCACTTGTGCTCTGTCTAAATAAAAAATTAATAAAATCTTTTTAAAAATTCAAAGATTTTTTTTCTGGATACAGTAGAAATATTCTAGATATAAATTATAAAAAATTCAAACATTAGAGATTAAACAATAAACATCTAAACATGCAAAGGGATCAAAGAAAAAAATCATTCTGGAAACCAGAAGATATTTGAACTGAATGATTTGTGGAATGTAGCTAAAGCTATAATTTAAGGGAAATTTAGAGCTGTAATACATAGAATAGAAAACAATGAAGATTAAAAGGACAGATGTAATGGGCACTTGGGTGGCTCAGTTGTTGAGTGTCTACCTTCAGCTCCGGTTGTGATCTCAGGGTCCTGGGATCAAGTCCCGCATCAGACTTCCTACAGGGAGCCAGCTTCTCCCTCTGCCTATGTCTCTGCCTCTCTGTGTCTCTCATGAATAAATAAATGAAATCTTGAAAGGAAGAGGTGTAAGCATCTACATCAAGAAACTAGAAAAGTAAAAGCAAGTTAAATTTAAAGAAAGATTGATCAAGTAGGGGCACCTGGTTGGTACAGTGGGTTAAGCGTACAACTTTTGGTTTTGGCTCAGGTCGTGATATCAGGGTTATGAGATGGAGTCCCATGTTGGGCGGGCTCCCTGCTCAGTGCAGAGTCTGCTTAAGACTCTCTCTTCTTCTTCCTCTTCCCCACCCCCTATGCTTTCACACACACATACACACACACACACTCTCTCTCTCTCTCTCTAAAATAAATTTTAAAAATTTACAAAAGACTGATCAAGGAAAGAAGCAGAGAAGGTACAAATAATCAATATTAGAACAACACAAGAGATCTCACAGACATAAAAATGATAATTAAAGATATTATAAACAATTTTATGCCAATAAATGCACAAATTTAGATGAAATATAGAGTCCTAGAAAAGCACAAATGATTGAGAGGAAATAGGAAATCTGAAAATCTTGTATTTATTAAATACACTGAATATATAATTTAAAACTCCAGACTCAGATAGCTTCTAACAAAGTTTTAAGGAAGAAATAAGCCTCAAATTACACAAACTACTCCAGAGAAAAGAAAGGAGGGAAAATCTGCTAACTCATTTCATGAAGGCATCATAACCTTGACACCAAAACTTAATAAGAATATTATAAGAAATAAAAGTATGAGATAATTTCTCTATCTATCTACCTACCTATCATCTCTGTTTAGTCCCTATCCCCATCTCTTTCTCAAGAACATATATGCAAAAGTCCTAAACAAAATATTAGCAGACCAAATACAACAATACTTTAAGAAGATAATACACCATGAGCAAGCTGGGTTTATTTCAGTAATGCAAGGTAGATTTTTTTTAATTTTAATTTTAATTTTAATTTTTTAAATTATTTATTTATTTATTTATGATAGTCACAGAGAGAGAGAGAGAGAGAGAGAGAGAGAGGCAGAGACATAGGCAGAGGGAGAAGCAGGCTCCATGCACCGGGAGCCCGATGTGGGATTCGATCCCGGGTCTCCAGGATCGCGCCCTGGGCCAAAGGCAGGCGCCAAACCACTGCGCCACCCAGGGATCCCTAATTTTTATTTTTTTTAAAGATTTTATCCATATATTTGACAGAGAGAGAGAGAAAGAGAGAGAGAGAGAGAGAGAGAGAGAACAAGCAGGGGGAGTGGCAGGCAAAAGGAGAAGCAGCCTCCCCGCAGAGCAAGGGAGCCCAAAGTGAGGCTCCATCCCAGGACCCTGGGATCACACCCCGAGCCAAAGGCAGCTGACTAACTCACTGAGCCACCCAGGTGCCCCACCAGGTCTTTTTACATTTATTTACAATCATTTATTTTAAATCACCACATTAATAAAATGATTAGAAGAAAAACATCTTAGTCATTTCAATAGGTTCAGAAATAGCATCTTATAGAACTCAATACTCATTCATGTTAAAAATTCTTAGCAAATCAGAAATAGGAGGGAATTTAAACTCACAAAGGCCATATATAAAAAACCTACAGGAAGTATGATATTTAATGGTGAAATCTTGAAAGCTTTCTCTCTGAAATTTGGACTGAGACATGGATGTTTTCTATTATTACTATTCAACAGAGTATTTGGGATCTCAGGAAATGCAATAAGGCAAGAAAAAGAAAATGTATAATGTTTAAAAAGAAAGAAAGAAAATGATCATTCTTCACAGATGACCTAATTGTATGTGTAGAAAATAAAAAATAACCTAAAGGTAAACTATGGCATTAATAAGTGTTTTTAAAGGAATGATGGTTATAAGGTCATTATATAAAAATCAACTGCATTTCTTCTATAAGCCAGCAAAAAGCAAGTAAAAAATAAAAATTTTTAAATATTACTATATATAATAGCATCAAAAATCATTAAGTGCTTAGGAAAGATGTACAGATCTTTTTTTTAAAACTATCATACATAACTGGGAGGATTTTTAAATGAATGACCTGAATTAATGGAGGAATACAGCATATTTGTGGATTGAAAGACAGTAAAAAGATGTCCCCAAATTGACCTATCGATTAATACAATTATAATCAAAATCTCAGTAATATACTTAAGGGAGGTATTAGGATTAGTAAAGAACTGGGTTTCAGTAAAAGGAAGCTGAGCTAAACAATGAGTCTGTCAACTAGCCCCACTAAGCTGAGTAAAGAAAGGAAATCCAGTATTGAAAGATCTGGGAATTAAACTGTAGGAAAACTATGGAAAGCATTAAGCTAAAATAAGCTATATGATGAAAAGACTATTATGTTTCCTTTGTGCTTTATGATATGCAATTGTCTTTCACATTCATAATCTCCTTGAGAGCTCTCAGCAACCTGCGATGGAGGATCATCATTCCCATTCTACTAGTAAGGAAACTAAGGCTTAGAGAGCATTGCAGACCAGAGATTCAATATACTAGAATAAGGGTTAGAACACAGTTTTTTGTTTTTTTTTTCTGGATTTTTGTCCAAAGCCCTTTCTCAAAAAAGATGTTATAACATACACACACAATTCAAGGAATGTAGGTACATCCTAAGTGTTATTTGAAATTTCAGGTATATGAAAATATGAAAAGGAAGATATATACACATGACTATTACAAAGTGTATGCTTTTGAATACACTCTTCCCTCAATTTAGAATGCCTCTCACTCCTTTATTGCTCAGTAAATTTTAAGTTGTCCATTAAAACTCCACTGTGGCACTTTCTTTTCTGAGCAATTATCCTTTCCACAGAAGCAGAGTTTAACAATGAGTTCATTATAAGAAGAGCATTGTATAGAAATTAAGAGCAAGGACTCTAGAGTCAGACTTTGAGATGGCATTCTAGATCTGACACTTAATAGTTATATAACTTTGAATACCTAATTTGCCTTTCAGTATATGTATGTCCTAACTGTAAAATAAAGATGATAACAGTATCATGCATCTTTTAGGATTGTTGCAAAAATTAAATAAGTTAATATATGTAAAGTACTAGAACAGTGCCTGATATGCAGTATGATATAGGTTATAACTGGGATTAATATTATTCAGAATTATTTATTGTAGACTTACAAGATGCCAGTGACTGTGCTAAACTTTGTTGATAGAAGTGAAACAAAGTTTCCTGCTCTGTAGTGGGGAAGACAGACAAAACATAAGTAAATAACTAAACAAAATAACTTCAGACTTCAAAATTTGTGTTTGACACAAACAAAGGGATGTAATAGAGAGTAGTAGGGAGTGAGTGTTTTCTGCTTTAAGGAGGATGGTTAGGGAAGTAATGTGTAAGTGATCAGAGGGGGTTATAATATGTCTTCAATGCTAATAATGAATAAAGAGAGGAGCCACGAGGGGATCTAGAAGAAGAATATTCCAGGTAGGAGGAACAAATATTGCCAAGATTAGAACAAGTTTGGTATGTCTGAGAACAAAAATGGGACCAACATGGGTGGAAAATGGTGGAGAAAATAAGAAGAGGTAGGAGAGGAAATTTGTGAAGGGAACACAGGTTGGATCATGTAGGACTTTGTAGGCCATAAAAAGAAGTTTTGATTTTACATGTAGCTAGAAACCAATACAATAAGTTATAAGAAGTAAATTTTTTGGATTTGATCAATGTTTTGGAAAGATCACTTTGACTTTTCTGTGGAGAATGGTTTACAGGAAGGCAAGACTGGAAGCAAAGAGATTCATAAGGAGAGTGATAGGGTAAGAGATGGTAGCAGTAGTAGAAATGAAGAAAAATAGATGGATTCATGATATATTTTGGAAGTGTAGTTTTGATTCACTGATAGACTGAATGCAGAGGCTAAGGGAATGAGAGAACTCCAAGATGACCACCAGGGTTTTTAGCTCCAGCAACTGAGTGAATGGTGGGGCCATTTACTGAGATGGAGATTGATCATCCCTCTGCCTTTTCTTTCTTTCTTTCTTTCTTTCTTCTTTCTTTCTTCTTTCTTTCTTTCTTTCTTTCTTTCTTTCTTTCTTTCTTTCTTCTTTTTCTTCTTTCTTTCTTTCTTTCTTTCTTTTCTTTTTTCTTTCTTCTTTCTTTTTCTTTCTTTCTTTCTTCTTTCTTTCTTTCTTTCTTTCTATCTTTCTTTCTTCTTTCTTTTCTTTTCTTTTCTTTTCTTTTCTTTTCTTTTCTTTTCTTTTCTTTTCTTCTTTCTTTCTTTTTCTTTTTCTTTCTTCTTTCTCTTTCTTTCTTTCTTTCTTTCTTTCTTTCTTTCTTTCTTTCTTTCTTTCTTCCTCTCTCTCTCTCTCTCTTTCTAGTGCAGTTTATATGTAGTGTTATATTCGTTTCAGATGTGTAATATAGTGATTCAACAATTCCATATAATACTTAGCGCTCAGATAATTGTACTCTTAATTCCCTTCACCTAATTCACCCATCCCCCCACATACTTCCCCTCTGGTAACTCTGTTTGTACTCTATAGTTAAGAGTCTGTTTCTTGGTTTGTCTTTTTTTTATTTTCTTTTGCTCATTTGTTTTGTCTTATAAATTTCACATATGAGTGAAATAATATGGTATTTGTCTTTTTCTGACTTATTTCAATTAGTATAATACTCTTTAGCTCCATCAATATCATTGCAAATGTCAAGATTTCATTCTTCTTTTATGACTGGATAATATTTCAGTGTGTGTGGGTGTGTGTGTACATTTTCTTTATCCATTAATCTATCAATGGATACTTGGGCTGCTTCCATATTTGGCTATTGAAAATAATGCTGCAATAAACATAGTGGTGCATGTATCCCTTTGAATTAGTGTTTTTGTATTCTTTGGGTAAATATCCAGTAGTGCAATTACTGGATCATACCCTGGATCATAGGGTAGTTCTATTTTTAATTTTTTGAGAAATCTCCATATAGTCTTCCAGAGTGGCTTCACGAGTTTCCATCCTCATCAACGATGCACAAAAGTTCCCTTTTCTCCACATCTTAGCCAATATTTGTTGTTTCTTGTGTTTTTTATTTTAGTTATTCTACAGGTTTGAGGTAATATATCATTATAATTTTGATTTGCATTTCCCTGATGAGTGATGTTGAGCATCTTTACATGTGCCTCTGTATGTTCTTTGAAGAAATGTCTGTTCATGCCTTCCACCCATTTTTAATTAGCTGATTTGTTTTTTCGTGTTGAATTATATAAGCTCTTTATGTACTTTGGATACTGTCCCTTTATCAGATATGTCATTTCATTTGCAAATATCTTTTCCCATTCAGTAGGCTGTCTTTTAGTTTTGTTGGTTGTTTCCCTTGGTGTATAGAAACTTTTTATCTTGATGTAGTCTCCAGGTTTATTTTTGCTTTTGTTTCCCTTGACTCAAGAGACATATTTAGAAAGACGGTATTGCAGCTGATGTCAGAGAAATTACTGCCTATTCTTTCTTCTACGATTTTTATGGTTTTAGGTCTCACATTGAGGTCCTTAATCTATTTTGAGCTTATATTTATATATGGTGTAAGAAACTGGTCCAGCTTCAATCTTTTACATGTAGCTGTCCAGTTTTCCCAATATAATTTGTTAAAGAGACTGTCTTTTTCCCATTGCATATTCTTGCCTCCCGTGTTAAAGATCAATTGACCATATAATCATGACTTTATTTTTGGGCTTTCTATTCTGTTATACCAATCTGTGTTTATTTTTTGTGCCAGTACCATACTGTTTTGATTACTATAACTTTGTGATATAACTTGAAGTCTGGAATTGTGATAACTCCAGTTTTGTTTTTCTTTTTTCAAGATTGCTTTGGTCATTTAGGATCTTAAGTGGTTGCATACAAATTTTAGGATTGTTTCTTTTAGTTCTGTAATCACTCCTTTGGGACACTGTATTTAGTATATGTTTCTTTTTTGGATTTTTTACACCAATTCACAATGAATTACTGTATAGCCTTATTATTTCCCATTTATACTATTAGTTTCTTGAGAACATGACATATATTTGTGTGTGTGTGTGTGTGTGTGTGTGTGTAGTTGTATTTCTAGCACCCAGTAGAGTACCTCACATGTGCTAAATGCTGGTTAGATTGAGTGAAAAGACCCCTAAGAGGAGTACAAATGAGTAATTTTAGAGTTGGAAGAAATTATTTACAACAGAGGAAAATATCAAATAAAGTTTTTAGACCATATGGCAGTTGAAATGGGACCTTAAAGTAAAATTGAGTGTAGATAGACAACAATGAGAAAAAAGAACCTTTTCAGTAGAGAAAACAGTGTGTGCAAATGTGGGAAAATGGGAAAGGCAATGTGTGTCCAGTATATAACCTTGGTTGACTGGAGTATAGTGGATGTGAAAAAGAGTATTGGAAGGTAAAGCTGTATAGTAAGTTGAAGCCACATCAGGGAACATTTTGAATACCTGATTAGGAAATCTGAGCTTCTTTTCTTTTCTTTTTTTAAAGATTTTATTTATTTGAGAGAGAGAGAAAACATGAGTGGGGTGAGGGGCAAAGAGAGAAGGACACAGAGAATCCTAAGCAGATTCCCCCCTGAGCAGGAAGCCCAACACAGGGCTCGATCCCAAGACTCTGGGATCATGACCTGAGCTGAAGGCAGATGTTTTTTTTTGTTTGTTTGTTTTTTTTTAGAAGTCTGTCTCTCATTTTTGTTTTATAATTTTTATTTTATTTTATTTTATTATTTATTATTTTATTTTTATTATTTATTTTATTTTTTGTTTTAATTGAAGTTTGAGTTGCCAACATATAGTATAACACCCAGTGCTCATCCCATGAGAGGCAGACGTTTAACTGACTGAGCCACCCTGAGCTTCCCTTCATAGGTACTGGGGTGGGGGAGGACATGGAAGGTTTCTGAGGAGATAATGTTGTAAACTGTCAGAGTTGTGTTTTAGGATGTTAAATCTGGCATAGTATGCAAAAGGACTCCAACTTTCTCTGGTTGCAGTCTCTCTCTCTAAAAATAGCCTCTATAGTGATTAGGATTGCCATTACTCTCTTACCTGTTGTCTGTGTTATTTTATCTCTCATTGGTTTGAGAGATGGAGAAACTAGAACTGTTGTCTTTAAGGACTCTAGTTTGATTATCATTCCACATTAAACTACATATTTCTGTGCTTTTGCACATTTCTCAGGATTTTATCTTTCTTCCCCCTACACTCAACCGCCCACCTCTGCCCCCACGAAGGCCCCAAGACAGGTCTCTGGTTTCTTGTCTGAGTCAAACGGCCAAAGGGAAGAGAACTAGTTCAGGTTCTGCCAAGCTCTGTGCCACACACTGGCCAGGCCTCCACTGAGCATCACATTGCCCAGGGTGCTCTGAAGTCACATTTCAGTCTCTTTATAACCTAGTTGAGCTCTTTGAAAAGCCATTTTTTTCATCTCTAACATGAAAATAGGCTATTAAAAAAAGTTTTCTCTTACCAACAGAGACCCCTTTCTTTCTCTTTCTCTCCCAACTACCTTCCCAATTCTTTCAAAGGTGTTTCCCTTCTTGTCACAGTTGTATTAGCATTCCAAGCAGAAGTGTCCTTTGTTACTTTTATCACTTTTCCATCCTTGGCTTCTTCCAGTTCACTCCATGTTGGTTACACATATACAACCAATAAATACAAAGCTGAAATGGTCAGACTGAACCAAAGACAAAAAGAATTATTCTGACTACATAGTTACAGGAAGACAAAATCAGTTCTCAACTAAAATTAAATCATTTATTTTTTTTGAGGATCCAAATGATACCATTCTCATCATTGCAATGAATTTTGTATAAGTACGGAATTAAAGAGATTGTTTGAAAAACATCTAAGCCACCAATTAACTTTGACAAATACATTGATATTTTAAGCTTCAAAATAAGAGTCTACTCAGATGCCATTAAAATGATAAATTTTAAATATTTTCCCTTTACTTAAGTATTATTTTCCATGTATTTATTTTAGAATATACACAAAGGCCAAAGAAGAATATTACCATCCAAGGATAATTACTATTATGTTTTTATAAATATTTATTTTCTATGTGTACATATTATTCTTTTTAAATAGGGTTATATAGTACAGACTATTTTGTGATGGGCCTTTTCACTTACTACTATGTTATGAACATATGGTGTTACATTATCTGTTTATATGACATTTTTATTAAGCAGTAAGTATTTCATTGTATATCATATAGCTGTGTCATAATTTGTTTAATTCCACTTTGTGGGACATTTATATTGTACCCTTTTTGCTACTGAAGACAAAAATATTCATGCAATAAAATCTTTGGTCATATTTATGAAAATTTTGAGTGATAAATCCTTAGAAACCTGACTGAACAGGCACTGAAAATATCATAGATTTTGATGTTTTTAGTTTACTACAATAAACTGGGAGAAAGTTCCATTCTCAATTCCTTGAGCTTAGAAGTGGCCTGGGGGCATCTGCGTGGCTCAGTCAGTTAATGTAGGACTCTTGGTTTCCGTTCAGGTCATGATCTCAGGGTTCTGAGATGAGCCCTGTGTAAGGCTCCACACTCAGCAGTGAGTCTTCTTGAAATTTTCTCTCCCTCTCCCTCTGCTCCCCCGCCCCATATTCTTTCTCTCATGCTCAAATAATACATAAATAAATCTTAAAAAGAAAAGAAGTGGCCTGGATTCATCATGAGCACACATGCCAAAGCTTGCTCTATAGTCATCTTTAGAATACCCCAGTTTGTAAATATAAAAAATTATAGATGAATATAGGAGGAAAAAAAAAAGGGAAGCAAACCATAAAAGTATTCTTAACTAGAGAGAACAAACTGAGAGTTGATGGAGGAAAGTGGGTGGGGAGATGGGCTAAGTGGGTGATTAATATTAAGTAGGGCACTTGTGATGAGCACTCAGAGTTGTATGTAAGTGAGGAATCACTAAATTCTACTTCTGAAACTAATATTACACTATTTGTTAACTAACTGGAATTTAAATAAAACTTGAAACAAAAATAAATAAATTAAATAATGCATAAAACCCCCTACATTATAGATGTGCTCGCAAAGCTTTAAAAAGTAAAAGGCTATTTGCTGCTTCACTTCTTAGAAATATAATTAGGGTAAATTAATTATCATTAGGTTGATTAAACATTAATTAGGCCAAAATTAATCATCTTTTATTAGTTCCATGATGTAGAAATTGCCTTCATTACTACAGGAACTATATACTCTTGGTTAAGATATCCTTGTGATTGGATAGAACTAAAATTGGGAAGTTAACAAGCAGATTTTCAACAAGATAGTGCGTTGTTTGTTGTTGTAAGCAGGACAGTGGTTGACTACAGGAACCTAAAAGGAACCAAAGGCCAAGTTGAGCCATAGCATCTCTTGGATATATGTAGTTATACAGAACAAACTTTGGAATTATACAGCACAAATTTACATGTCATTTTAACTCCTTCCTTTACTACATATTTCCCTACCAATTCTTCCATTTAACCTCCATGTTGCCTTCTAACCACTACTTTCTATCCATTTCCCCAGCCAGAACACATATATATACAGGCTCCTTCCCATTGTCCCTAGCACAGTTTCCTATTTCTAGACTCTCCTCTCCCTGTGACCTTTACAACTGATTGTCTAACCTTCTTCAAACACAATTTTCATTATTTCACTTTTTATTTAGGAATACTTAGGGATCTCCAAGTTCTATCTTCTCTCATCCCTCAGTCTGAGACCTTCATCAATTGTCTCAACACAAGTTCATCAACCTTTCTGGGATATTTTGTTACTTTCTGGCCCAAAGAAATCATTAGTGGCCCCATATGAGATATATAATAGTGAGTATGTTCTCATGGAACTTTTCTCCTAAAAATTCTTTCTTTATTCCATTCATTACCCTAGTTTTCCACTTCGTAACATCTGACCATACTTGCCTTTCTTAAGCTCATGTCCTGCCACTCCTTGCTTCCCCACAACCTCCTATATTCAAGCCAGGATAGGCAGCTTGTGATCCCTGGAAGACTGATGATCTTCCACTTATCTTCACCTGGGCCAATGCTATTCCCAAAGTCCTGAATGCCTATCCTCCTTTCATCCTGTAAAGAAAGTAGGAACAATACCAATATCACTTCTGCAAAAAGTTTCCTAACTCCCTGAACTTGTATTTCACTTCTTTTCTATTTATTGCTTCCTACTCCATTTTCCCACAGCATTTGGTTTAAATTTTCTTTGGATTTATGAGTTCTGTATATTTCCATATCTCAGACTACACGGTATAAAATATTTAAGGCAGAGATAATTTCCTGTAGTTATTTCCATATTTCTTATATTCCGTTCTAATTCTTCAAAGGCTGACATAGTGCTTAATAAATGTTTTGCATTTTGAATGGATTCAGTTCCCCCAAAATCTATGTCATCTTCATGGTACATATTGCATTTCTGTTCTCTGTGTTCCATTTTAAGTGTACTGAATTATTGTTTATGCATAAGGTATATCACAAAATGTAAGATGGCCTTTGCCTGGCTCTACAGCTGCCCTCTTCCATCTCTGCCACCCTTTCTTAGTAACTCTCCTTCCCAAGTGCTTAAAAAATACTCTATGGCATTTTACAAAGTCAAGGAAGTATTCCACAAGCATTTTTTGATTATTAAGAAAACCTGTAATTCCCTTGGCTATGGATTTCAATCAAATTTAAGACAAGAGAATCATTAAAATCAATCATTGTACAACACAATGAGGACGTAGGTTTCCACACCAACCTTTGTCAACCTTTGGTTGTGCATAAGGACCTAGGAATTTAAACTCTGATATTACTATCTTTCTCTATTATTTTTGCATGGTTTAGAGATACCCTTCTCAAACTGCTGACAAAATGCTGCCCTTCATTGGGCACATATGATAAGCAGATACTGTGGTGCTGGCCTGACCTGCATATCTCATGTAATCCTTACAGCAATCCTAAAAATTTATTTTCAAGATCAGAAAACTGAGGCTCAGAGAGGAATGGCTACTTGTTCAAAGTCACATAGGTAATACATAGTGGAGCTGATATCCCTGATAAATGATATCTAGACTTTGAGTTATTACTTCCAGTAACATGTAAACCCTTAAGTGATTTGAAAACAACAACCCTTGGGAGGGAATGTTAGTTTTTTTTTTTTTTTTTTTTTTTTTAATACTGAACTGAAATGTATAGCTTTCAGCTCTTTGTCCTAGTTCTGTACACTAAGTATATATGTAGAGCTTTAATTCTTACTTCTTATGATAGTCCTATTAATATCTAAAGTCTGTTGCTGTTTTCTTTTCAATTTTCTTTTTTTACACCAAATATCTTCATATCTTCAGCTTTTTCAGCTGCTCCTCATGTAACTTGGTCTCAGATCTCACATGCTCTGGGTTGCTCTTCTTTGGATAAGTTCCAATTGTGTCAATCAATGTCCCTCTTAAAACTCAATGAAGCCTAGACCTGAACACAATGCCTGAGATGTTTTCTAATAGATATAGACTATGGTGAAATTATCACCTCCTTTGTTCAGACACTTTACTTCTATTAATGTAGTCTGAAATTGCATCACATTACTTGGCAATGCCGTCAGTTAAAACCCTGAGGGTTTTTCCTATATGGATTATGAAATTTATGAATGTGAGAGCAATTTATGGACTGTAAACTACTATACTAATGTGATTTATTAACAGTAGCATAAAAGGCAGATCTGACCTACTTTTAAAGCAAAAAAGTATACAAAATAAATTTTAATTGGTGGATCCTAAAAATCTAATTCTAAAAACTTCCATACCATTTTTTAAAAAAACAGGTTAAGCCAATTTGCCTGCAAACAATAGAAGTAAATCTCTGTAAGTAGGGCTTTGTCATCCATGAACTTTAATATTTCTAAAACACTCCAGTGTTCAATATAGAAACTAGGCAACACAATTTTTATTATGCAGGCTGCCCTGGACAACCACTATGAGGTCAGAACGTTTATAGTTAGAGCAGAGTTTCTTCATCAAACACACACATGTAAATTATAGCATTTGACAGCTGCTGGAGGAAAAATAGTCATCATGGGAAAGCAGAAAGTGCCTTGTCTAAGAACTGAAATCAGCTATTCATTTCAGTTCAGAAACTTTTACTAAGCACATAGTATGTATAGAGGATTACTGTAGGTGCTTTTAAGGATGCAAAGAAAGTGGGACTCTACCTTTCAGTTTGGGAGAAGAGACAGGTATTTAGACCCATAAATAGACATAAATATGCTCAGCATATAAAACCATCATCAAAGAGCCCTCTTTCATACTTACTCAACACTCCATGGAATAATAAAGATCACTTAGAACAACATCAATTATTTTTAAGTTATCTGGAATTTTCAGTTCGCTCAGGAGGCCTTAAGTTTTCCACATACCCAGGAATAGCATAGAGTCACCTCTGTTGATATATTGCTCGTTAATTCATTCAACAAACACAGAAAACTCTAGTAATTGCATCTGGTCAGAGAATGAAATGCCAGTAATTTCTACATTAGTAGGCAGGGGCCAGATACAAAGGTCCTTGTATGCTGAAGTGGAGTACATGTTATTTTTGTCTAGCCACTACCTTTCTTCACATTCTCCTGCTAATTGAACTCTCTTTTCCAGGGCAGGACCATCTTCATATTGCTGGGGGAGGCAGAATGACCCTGGCCCCTTCCTGCCCCATGCAGATACAAGGGTGGGCCCATGACCTAAGCCAAGACAATCGGTTTCCTCAGGCTATAGTAATTGGTACAGGGTAGGCAGGTGACCCAAGCCAGGCTAATCAGGGTGCTGCCCTGGACTTTTCTGTTAGAGCTGTTAAAGGAGAACAATTTTTTCTAGAGGGGTCTCTAGACTGTCAACAATTGAAGTAGTGGTGGGGGGAGGGAGGCTTTTCAGCATCATATTGATGCTAAGTAGACTCAGTCTAAGACAGAAAGCAAGATAGAGCCCTCTACGACAGCACTTGCCACTGAATGAAGCCAGGCCTGCCCCCTGGATTTTACAGTATGTTAGCTCATAAATCCTATTCGCTGTATAGGTTAGTTGAATCAGTTTTTGTTGTTTACAGTTAACTTGATTCTAATAAATCTTATATTATCATAAAAAAATTGATGTCATGACATTCATATCCAAACCTACATTATAAGTGTTATATGTACACATATTTATTTACCCATCCATCCATCCATTCAACCATCATGTCATACTGGCTCCAACACTGTACTCAGTATGCTAATCCAAACTTTATGTAATTTCAACCTCATCTTCAGCAAGGCATATTCTCTATCTCTGTATTCCATATGTAAAATGGATTTTTATTAGTATTCTTACTTATGAAGATGCTTTGAGAATTAATGAGCTCAAATTAGCTGAGTTAGGAAATTTTTAATAGAGCTTGCTGATGCTGAGTGATTATTTAACATATACTAGTGACCTGTTGAAAGCAGGCTTATGAGGCCTCCCTACACCCATGCCTTAATTGTGGCAAACTCCAGCATTTCTTTAGCTTCTAATTTTGGATGAATATCCAAATTCTGAAATTTACTATCCCGTGCTCTATTCACTAGAGAATATTGCAATCTTAAACCATGCTTCAAAATTGTTCTTCACAAAATTTTATGATGTATCAAAATAAGTCATGTCTGAAGTAAATGTTCTAATTTTAGACGGTGCTTCTTTTTCTATCAAAAACCACTTTAATGTGGAATCATTTCCAGTACACTTACTGGTAAAGACATATTCCAAAAGAAGGAAGTAATTTGCAAGGTTTTTTTTTTTTTTTTTTTTTCTTGTCTGAATGAGGCCTCTAAAAACAAATACTCATCTATAATGCATGGAGTTTATTTTAAAGCAAAAATTGTGTCACATTTTACCATGAGTAAATAATTATATTTCCTACTTTTTTTCCTCCTCTTCTCCAGGCCTGGTAATATTTGAATTGATCCACAGAAAAATCACACTGAATTTTACCAATAATTCAATAAAATACAATAATAGCATTAACATTGTATGTGGTCTGCACATGCAAACCAATAGACTTGTGATAATTTGACCAGTTAAAAGTAATCAAACAACCAGTTTCATTATTTTTTGACTGATTGGTCAAAGTGGGCTTTGCATGTAGTGACCAAAACAGGCCTAAGGCATCAGAAAAGATGTAAGCTTTGCGCATGAGACCTATACTGAAACTTAATTGCTCGGTGTAGTCAGAGGCCTGAATGGGCCTTATACATGCAAAGTTAAAACTTAGTCATATGAAGATACTTGATTACCTCAGCACATAGGTACCAGAATTCCAATTTTGTTTTGTTTTGGTACTTTAATAAACAGAGCTATGAAAACTCCATGTAGAACTAGGTCAAATTAAACGTAGTTTAGGAGGTTTGTTAATGCATTAGCTAGACAATACAATACTATATACACTTTAAAAGTAAAACTTTGGTTTTATAATGCCAAATGTCTGTCTGTCCACAGATGTAACTTGTAAGAATCAGAATTAAGAACAAACAGCAAATCATCTTTCAGTACATAAACTAGGTGTTGGTATCCCTACTTACACATCAAAATCAGCTGCAAGATTCTGATTTCTATGGCCTAGGATGGGACCCATGCTTTTTGAAGCCTCTCAGGTGATCATAATATACAGCTAAATTAAGAATGACTGGCCTAAACTTTTCTAATCTTATTTTTAAAATATTTTATTTATTTATTCATGAGAAACACGGAGACAGGGGCAGAGACACAGGCAGAGGGAGAAGCAGGCTCCCTGCAGGAAACCCGATGTGGGACTGATCCCAGGACCCCGGGTCACGCCCTGAGCCAAAGGCAGACACTCAACCACTGAGCCACCCAGGCATACCAACTTTTCTAATCTTAAAACAATATTTACTGAGAAACATAATAAAGAACATGATAGTCATTTCTTACATGAATAATCGTGCAAATTCCTAAAGTCCCAGAGTGCTGGTCTCCTTGTTTTTAAAATATGAACTATGCTATCGCTCAGGGTATTTTCAAGGATTACACATATAAGGGATGTGACCTGCAGTAACGCTTAGCATTTCATGAGTTCAACACTCAAAGCCAAGGCAGCAGGTAGATAGCCTGGTGTAAAATGAGAGGGGCTGGTGGAAACTACGGCAAAACAGGAGAGACTCAGTCTACAGAGGACATCCACTGCTTAGTTCCTGTGGGAATTGTCATGTGGGAATATATGTCAGTAGTTTTAGATCTTCTTTTTTTCTTGAGGAAAAAAAGAAATATGGATATTTTAAGTGTGAAATCTTCCTACTTTTAAAGCAGCCAAACAAAACATATCTGCATCACCGATTTTCTATTCTTGAAAGTCTTAATTCTCTCTTGATGTCATGGATCAAGAATTTCTAGCTATGACTTTGCATGCTATAACCATACAATGAATCTATTGAATCTATGAATCTATTAGTCTTCAGGTATTATGCAGTTAAAATTTGTCCATGATGCACTCTTCCCCATGTTTTATTTATTTTTATTTTTTTAAGATTTTATTTATTTATGAGAGACACAGAGAGAGAGAAAGAGAGAGAGGCAGAGACACAGGCAGAGGGAGAAGCAGGATCCATGCAGGGAGCCCGACATGGGACTTGATCCCAGGACTCCCAGGATCACAACCTGGGCCGAAGGCAGGCGCTAAACCACTCAGCCACCCAGGGATCCCTATTCCCCATGTTTTAATGGCACAATTTTGTCTTCCTCTATTTGTTATATCTCCTCTCCCATACCAACAGTAAATCCTTTTTTAATTTCAACCTCAGCAGTTTGTTATAGTCATCACTTAATATTTTTCATTTTTTGCTTTTCTTTTGGGGACAAACATATGTTATTAGCCATTTGAATTGTACCAATAAAGTTTACTTTTTTCTAAAGAACACCATAATTTCTTATTCTCCTGTATACAATAATATCACTTAGCTTCATCGTTGTTACTATATATATATATATATATATACACACAGCAGCAGCTAAACATGAAGATGACAAGTTTGTGACTGAACTTGCTAAGAAACTCCGTCACCATTGTAAGCCATGAAGATAGCATGTCAAAAAATTCCTCTATGAATTATGAGTGAAAAACCTACTCAAAGTTTAAAAAAATGTAGCATTTATTTGAAGCCTATAATTGCTGTATAGAAGTTTAGAAGTTGTATCAAAGCTGACAGGAGGACACAAAATGAACTGATAGTTGAAAATGTGATTTATTTGTAAAAGGTGCCACCTTTCAGGTATGCTTCCAAAAGAGCTATGTGTGATTAAAGTCATTCTGTATGAGATTAATTAAGGTTTCAACCTGAATTAGGGTATCTTGAAAACAACAGAGTAATCTTGAAGAACTTCTTGTGTGAATGCAGGTTTAAATAAATCAATTTGAAAATATCCAAATGCCCAGAGTAGATGATAATTGAATGGTATTTAACTTAATAGTGACAAATAATATAAATAGTTATAAGCATAGCTGTAAGTTCAATTAATTCATGATTGATTTTTTTAAAAAGGATTTTATTTATTTATTTAGAGAAATAGCATTAGCAGGGGGAAGGGCAGAGGGAGAGAGAGAATGTCAAGCAGACTGCGCTGAGCATGGAGCTAGATGTGGGGCTCGATCTCACAACCTTGAGATCATGACCTGAGCCAAAATCAAGAGCCAGATGCTTAATTACTGAGGTATCCAGGCACCTCTCAAGATTAATTCTTAAGCTGACTCCTGTACAGAACAGGAGAATTAAATAAACTTTTCTGTGGAACTTCAGTATTTATGGAAACTACCACTTCACTTAAAGGAAGAAAGCCATAAATTACTTGGAATATGAAATTGTCAAAGACCAACATTTTCCTCATTCTACTATGGCAGAAAAAAATTATAGAACTTGAAGAAATTGTCAATATAATCATGTGTGTATATGTAACAGAGACATTTGTGTATGCATATGTAATACACATGTTGGTATGTGTGTGAGTGCATAACTTACATATACCCAAATTTGGCTTCCTTTATTTCTCTTCCCTTTTTTAAATCCTTCATTCCTTCCTTTATCTCTCCCTCCCTCCCTTCCTTTCTTCTTGGTAAAGAGGAAATAAGTCAACATTCAGTGCTGTAATGCAATCAACTCTTGTAAGAACATCACACTTAATCAATAGTTACCATTTACTGATAAAGAAGATGTGGTTTATGTATACAATGGAATATTACTCAGCTATTAGAAATGACAAATACCCACCATTTGCTTCAACGTGGATGGAACTGGAGGGTATTATGCTGAGTGAAGTAAGTCAGTCGGAGAAGGACAAACATTATATGTTCTCATTCATTTGGGGAATATAAATAATAGTGAAAGGGAAAATAAGGGAAGGGAGAAGAAATGTGTGGGAAATATCAGAAAGGGAGACAGAACATAAAGACTGCTAACTCTGGGAAACGAACTAGGGGTGGTAGAAGGGGAGGAGGGCGGGGGGTGGGAGTGAATGGGTGACGGGCACTGGGTGTTATTCTGTATGTTAGTAAATTGAACACCAATAAAAAAATAAAAAAAAAAAAAAAAAAATAGTTACCATTTACTGAAGTTTTGCCTGAAGGTGTTACTTAAAAATATAACAGATAGTTTTAGTTTAGTTTAGTTTAGTTGTAGGAAAGAAGGATTCAGGAAGTATGGAGTATTTCAATATTTTATGTGTTGTATTTGAAGTAGGACCTTTGATAGCTGTTTTTCATAGAATCATGGAAAACTAGATCTGGAAAGAACCTAAGATAGTATAGAGATTAAATTCCTTATTTTACAAGGGAGAAGACTGAAGCCCTTGCTAGCTAAGTACCTTCCACAGACAATGAGGATTCAAGTCCAAGTCTTCTGGCTCCAAGTCAGCAGCTTTTTCAATTCTACCAACAGCCAATCTAAACCAAACCAAACCGAACCAAAACAAAAATCAAACCAAACCTGAGTCCATAATTCTCAGCATAAGGTTAATTAAAAAGAGAAAAAAATCCTTTCCATTTGGTGAAAAAGTCAACCAGGGTAGTAAGATACAGGTAAAGAGACTATACTTTTGTTCATCTGTTTAAATTTTAAACCTGTAGTTTTCATACAATATACATCATTTAACTCATAATTCCCACCATAATAAAGCAAAAGAATGATGCTGGGCAAATATTGTTCTTCTTTATCAGTTACAATGATATAAGTTGCTCTGATATTCATATTCATTGTCACAAAATAGATTAGACTGGGAATATTGAATGCTTTAATGAATTGGAAATACACATATTTAGCATCAGAAAACTCTGAGTTTCACACCTATCCAGCTACTTGCCAACTGGGTGACCCTGAGAAACATAAACTCTCTGAACCTTGGTTTCCTTGCCAGCAAATTGGGTTTATTAGTACATACCTCTGAGGATTCCTCAGAATATTAAATAAGATGGTGCACCCAAGTTGCCTGGCTCTCATGCTCACTAAGATCCAATACCTCATCCCTGACATTTTAATAGCAATGGACAAAGAGGTGGTTGGTGAATTTTCTGGGGCTATGCTGAGATGACTAGTTGATGTCTGAAACTACTTGTAAGATTGGACATCCATGAAAGAATACTTTCTTATTTTGTTTCCCATAAGCCATTTGGTTCTAGATATACTGATCATTTGGAAGACTTTTTTGTACTCATGCTGGTTTGTAGTTTCCAAGATATACTTTATATCCCTGTCATTTCCCCAGTGTGACACAAAGTGCTTATTAAATGCTTGTTGAGTGAATGTCATTGAGATTTCCATTAGGCATGTGCATGATGCATATATTCACACACAGGAGCTTGTGTGAGTGTAAACTCAGGGGCAGACACTTGGCCCATTTTGTTCATAGCATATGCCCAGTGTTTAGGAGATGTGTATGTATGTATACTATACCCCAGTGTTTATAGTAATGCTTGGCACATAATGTTCAAATTTTTTTTGCTGGATAAATTAATGAAAGTGTATTTGTATACCTCGTAGACACTGTAGGTAGCAAGCTACTAATGATTTCTGCTTTTTCTGCATTTGCTTATGCCAATGAATCCAATGAAAGATAGGACAATTTAAGAAGTTATCTATACTTCCATTGTTCAAGTATTAACATTTGTTTATTGTTTTTAGCTGCTACTATTAGGAAAGGAAGGGTGAGATCATTTCTAAAACTAAACTAAGATTAAAAGTTCTGTTCTTAAAGACTTTCCTAAAAAGAGGTGTTACCATATGCCCTTACCGTCACATCAAAAGATGGCTTTTCACAAATGTGGCCTTTCCTAAGTTCATAAACAATAACAAACAATGTTATTTAACTTTCGCTTGGTTTTTGTGTCTGTCTCCCTTGTTCAACTGCAAATTCTTTGAGATTAGGGACTGTCACTACCTGGTGTCTGCATCTTCATCACCTGACATTATCGGACATATACTTAGGTGCTCAATAAATGCTTGAAGGAGGAAGATGATGTTTGTTTGTTCAAATGAAATTTATCTAAGAACTAAAACTTATATTTATGAGCCTGGCTTTAATGTCTTTCACGTTCTCTTTACGTGCTCTCTAAAGTCAAGATCATTTTTTTAAAAATACATGACTAATTTTGGACTGCATCTGGTCATTTTGTGACAACTGAAATAGATGAGTGCATATAGGCAGCATCTATAATAAGAACAGGATTCTTTTGAGTGACCAGAGCATCATGTTGCCATCAAGTGTACAGTGGAGAGGACTAGCAGGCTCCCTTTCCAGTTCTTCTCTTATTCTGTGCCAACTGGGCCCTCAGTCTTATTGGTATCCAATAATCAGCCCGATTACAGCTAGCCCTGGGAGACATGACAGAAAGAGAGTCCTCATCTTGCATTAATTGCTCCTATTGAAACTATGCCACATCTCTCCAAGCTAGATGTTGCTTAGTATCCCTTTGATATGATAATGACATGCTTCTTAGCAGATGAATATGCAAATTAAAAGCAGTAATTTGGTGGCATGCACCTGCTGACACTGCACGGCTATGCTTATGTGCTCTGCTGTAACACTGCAGCCACACAAAAGCATCACAGAGGTAAAATTAAATTCTAATGTCGTATATATTAAACAGATGCTTCCACTTTTCTTTGTATATCTACTTTTACAGATTTTGCCATTGGAATCTCAGTTCTCTTCATGCAATTAATGGACATTGATGTGTCATACACAGAAGCGTACTCAGTGCCATTTAAGGAGGCTGATTTTAAAGAGGTGGCTTACATATATGCACATTAGGAGATGAACATTTCTTCTTCATAGCATAGAAGCTGATGACTTTACTCTTGTTGCACAAAGACTCCTATTCATACATGGAATGTATCCTTGGGCTGCAAAGCCAAAAATCACGTTTCTATAGCAAAGATGTGCACTGAAATAGAGTTACTTCATATCATCTGAAAAAGGATTCCAAAATGACTTGAAGAGGCTAGCAAAATACCCAGAATCAATAAGCTAAATTCTCTGCTTCAAGAGGCGAGTTACAATGAATGAGAAATGGTGATTGCTTAGGTGGGAACCTAAAAGTCTTTACCAATGTGTCATGTGGCTCAACCAGTCAGAATTAAACATTCTTAAGACAGAATTTTATAAAGCATACTACTTCTCTCTTTTTTCCCCCCGTCCTCAAGCCAGGTAGCATTCACACAGATATACACACACACACACACACACACACACACACACACACACACATATATATGTATATGACAATAATTGAATTGATTGAGATTGAAATGTTTAATTGGGCATACATAAGCTAAATACATATTTTTATACAGTGAGCATTTTATAATATGCATTTAATAATTACATATTCTATAAAGTGGGCACATGCCAAATTAAATAAATCTCCTTTGTTGGACATCTATGTTTTTTCTAGTTCTTTAATTACATAAATACTACTGAAATGAACATCTTCAATTATATAGCATTTTCCTTCCCTGTGATTATTTCCCTGGAGTAATATTCCAGAAATGAGATTAGTAGGTCAAAAGATAAGGCCATTTTGAAGATGAAAAAGAAAATCTCTGGCAAACTGTCTTATTTCACAGTGTATGCTTCTTAGAAACTTAGCAAGAGAGATGCTTTTATGGTTACATGATTGAAGACTCAATTTTCAACTTCCATATACAGGCATGTTACATATCTCCATCAATGTATGATTTAAACATGTTTTGTATATAAGTTTTAGACATGGATAGAGTGATTCATTGCTACTTCATAATGCCACTAAGTATCCAGGAGTAAACACTACATTCTTCTCTTAACTTTTCAATCTTGTGCTAGATACAGCTTATCAAACTGAGTAATAAAAGTTTCAAGGTTGTTTCTACTTGCATAAAAAGTCCTATTCCTGGTGAGTTTTGTGGAGATAATTGCTATGTTTATATATAATTTAACTTTTTACCTCAAGGAATCATATTTTCAAGTTTTAAATTGTAGTCCTCGAAAAATACAGAGTGTATGTGCAATGCAAAGAAGGTCAAGATTTATGATAATCTTCAAAAATTTCATTTTCATTTGTGTTGTAAAACAAATGTCTAGTATTAGATCATTTATAGATTTTTCAAGACTTCTAAGTTTTTTTAAAAAATTTTTCTTTATTTATTTGTGAGAGACACAGGGAGAGAGAGAGGCAGAGACACAGGCAGAGGGAGAAGCAGGCTCCATGTAGGGAGCCTGACGTGGGACTCGATCCTGGGTCTCCAGGATCAGGCCCTGGGCTGAAGGCGGCGCTAAACTGCTGAGCCACCTTGGCTGTCCAAGACTTCTTCTTTAATTATTTAATAGCCACATCATCAACACAATTTAACTTTTCAACAGAATAAAAATAGTGGTTGCAATGACTTAGGATAATCTGGGAAGTTTTGTATTCTTTTCTGCTTCATTTCAGCCTTTGAAATTGCTATAGGTTTCTTCAATACTGTACTACTTTGAAAAGCAGGATATAAATTCTTTCTTTAAATTTTTTCAATTAATAGACATATAGTGTATTATTAGTTTCAAGGTGGAGTTCAGTGATTCATCAGTTGTGTATAACACCCAGTGCTCACAGGATATGAATTCTGAAACCCAGGTTTTCCTAATACTGGAATGTTGACTATAATGGGAACCAGGAGACTCAGGTTTTAAATCCAACTCTGACTTAATGAGCTGGACAAGCAATTTATTTAACTTTTCTGGGCCTCAGATTTTCACTGGAAATAGCCATTTAACAAATACTCATCGAATGCCTACTGTATGCTAGGTACTGTTCATGGAGATAAGAGCAAGGAATAAAGCAAGGACACTCTCTTACAGAGCTTACATGCTAGCATGGGAGAGAACAAATAGATATGTTTAATTATGAGTGAGATGACTGGAGCTCAGTTCCTTTACAGTGCTCCACACCACCCCATCTTCCCTGCCCATCACCAGCAAGCCTTCAGATTGACTCCTGAGACCGAGCTCTGAATCAAGGTATATTTAAAATAAATACACTTACCAATGGAAACCTATTATTTTTTCTGTAATAAAAAAATCCTCTCATTAATCTTCTGCCTATAGCTACCACCTTATTTCTCTGTTCCCCTTTACCTTTTTTAAATTTAAGATTTTATTAATTTATTTGAAAGAGAGAGAGAACACAGAGGGAGAAGGATAGGGACAAGCAGACTCCTTGCTGAGTGCAGAGCTTGATGTGGGGGTCTATCCCAGGACCCAGAGATCATGACCTGAGTGGAAGGCAGACACAACCAACTGAACCATCCCAGTGCCCCTCTCCTTTACTTTTTAAAGAAAAAGTTCTTGAAAGAGTTCCTGTACTTCAACTTCTCCCATTGTCTCTTGGATGTGATGGCGCCCTAAACAAACTTTCGCTCCCACCATTCTACCCAAATTGCTCTTTGTCAATATCATAAGTGACCTCCACATTGCCAAAACCACTGGTCAAGTCTCAGTCCTTTTCTTATTCTTCCCCATGCTACTAATTCTTGCTACTATTAAGTATAATAATAATCATAGCCAGTATATAATATATTTGAAAGTTACTAAGAGAGTAGATCCTAAGAGTTCTCCTCATTAGGAAAAAAGCCCATTTTTCTTCTCTTTTTATATTTGCATCAAATGATGGGGGTTAACTAAATTCACCGTGGTAATCATTTCACAATATATATTACTAAGGTAATTGTGCTATACACCTTAAACTTACATAGTGCTGTATGTCAATTACATCATGATGAAATTAGAAGACAAAATAATTAACATGTCCAACAATAAAACAGTAATAATCATAGCTGACATTTATTAGGCACTCGTTATACTCCAGGCACTACTCTAAGTAGTGAGACACATAAGCCTCACAATAACCATATAAAATAGCAGCCATTATAATACCCTTTTTACAGATGGAGAAGGAGACAGAGAGCTATAGTGACTTTTTCAAGGTCATACAGCAAATAATTTGCAGAGCTAGGTTTGAACTTGGCAGAAATGGCTGCAGAGCCTTTATCTTAGCCACTATGTCATGCTGACTTGTTGGCATTTGACTGAATTGATTACTCCCTCCTCCTTAAAATGCTTTCCTTCACTTGGCTTCTAAGACACTATGCTTCCCTCGATTTTTTTCCCTATCTTCAAGGCTGCACAATAGCCAAAATACGGAAAGAGGGCAAATGTCCACTGACAGATGAATGGATAAAGAAGATGTGGTATATATTCACAATGGAATATTACTCAGCCACCAAAAAGAATGAAATCTTGCCATTTACAATGACATGGATAGAACTAGAGGGTATAACACTTATGGTAAGTGGTCGGAGAAAAACAAATAGTATACGATTGTACTCATGTGGAATTTTTAAAGATTTTATTTATTTATTCATGAGAGACATGGAGAGAGAGGCAGAGACATAGCAGAAGGAGAAGCAGGTTCCCTGCAGGGAGCCCAATGTGGGATTCGATACTGGAACTCTAGGATCACCCCCTGAGCTGAAGGCAGCCGCTCAACTGCTGAGCCACCCAGGCATTCCTCATATGTGGAATTTATTTTTATTTTTCATATGTGGAATTTAAAAACAAAACAGATGAACATAGAGGAAAGGAAGGAAAAATCAAATAAGATGAAAATTGAGAGGGAGGCAAACCATAAGAGATGCTGAACTTGAGGGAACAAACTGAGGTTGCTGGAGGGGAGGTTGGTAGGGGGAAGGGATAGTTGGGTGATGGGGTTTAAGGAGGACTTTTGATGTAATGAGCACTGGGTGTTCTATGCAACTCATGAATTGCTAAATTCTACCCCTGAAATTAATAACACAGTATATTTTAAATTGAATTTAAATAAAGAATTTTTAAAATTTTGGAGTCTTTCTTGACTCTCCTCTTTTTCTCACACCCCATATCTTGTCCATCAGCAAATCTTGTTGGCTCTACATTCAAAACACTCCAGAATTCAACTATTTTCTGCCCTCGCCGCCCCCCTACTGCCACCATCCTGGTCCAAGCCACAGCCAATTCTCCTTTGATTATTGGAGCAAACTCCTAAATACTCTCCCTACTTCTGCCTTTGTTCCTTTACAATCCAGACAACCCACAAACCAGAGTTATTTTTCTCAAATGGAATTAAGATCATCCCACCCATCTAAACCTTCCAATGGCTTCTCATTTCATTCAGCAAGAACCCAATGAACTCAGCAAAGTTTCAGGATACAAAATTAATACCCAAAGTCAATAGCATTTCTATACAACAATAATGAACTATCAGAAAAGAAATTAAGAAAGCAATCCCATTTATAATGGCATCAAAAAGAATAAAATACCCAGGGATAAACTTAACCAAGGAGGTGAAAGACCTACACTGTGAAAACTACAAAACACTGATGAAAGAATTTGAAGATGACACAGACAAATGAAAAGATACTCCATGCTCATGGCTTGGAAGAATTAATATTGTTAAAATGTCCACCCTACCCAAAGCAATCTATAGATCCAATGCAACCTTATCAAAATACCAATAGCATTTTTCACCAAACTAAAACAAATGGTTCCATTTGTTATGGAACCACAAAAGACCTCAAATAACAAAAGTGATTTTGAGAAAGAAGAATGAAGCTGGAGGTATCACAATACCAGATTTCAGCATATACTACAAAACTGTAGTAATCAAAACAACATGGTATTGGCACAAAAAAAAGACACAGATCAGTGGAGCAGAATAGAGAGCCCAGAAATAAATCCACACCTGTATAGTCAATTAATCTATGACAAAGAAGACAAAAATAAACAGTGAGGAAAAGAAAGTCTCTTCATAAATGGAGCTGGGAAAACCTGACAGCTACATGCAAAACAATGAAGCTGGACCACCTTCTGACACCATACACAGAAATAAACTCCAAATGAATTAAAGACCTAAATGTGAGACCTGAAACCATAAAAATCCTAGATGATAGCCCAAGTAGTAATTTCTCTGACATTGGTTATGGCAACATTTTTCTAGATATGTTTCTCAGGCAAGGGAAACAAGCAAAAAAAAAACTATTAGGACTACATCAAAATGAAAGACTCTTGCACAGCAAAGGAAACCACCAACAAAACAAAAAGGCAACCTACAGAATGGGAGAATATTTGCAAGTGATATATCCAGGAAGGGGTTAATATCCAATCTATATAAAGAACTTATACAACTCAACACCTAATAACCCCCAAACAATCTGATTAAAAATTGGGCAGGCGCACTTGGGTGGCTCAGTTGGTTAAACATCTACCTTTGGCTCAGGTCATGATCCCAGGGTCCTGAGATCGAGCCCTGGGTCAGGCTCTCTGCTGAGAGACAGCCTACTTCTCCATCTCCCTCTGCCTGCCACTCAGCCTACTTGCTTGCTCTCTCTTTCTCTCTCTCTGGCAAATAAATAAATAAATAAAATCATTTTTAAAAATGGGTAGAGGACCTGAATAGGCACTTTTCCAAAGAAGGCATCCAGGTGGCCAACAGATCTATGAAAAGATGCTCAACATCACCAATCATCAGGGAAATGCAAATCAAAAGCACAGTGAGATAGCACCTTACACCTCTCAGAATGGCTAAAATAAAAAACACAAGAAATTACAAGTGTTGGCGAGGATGTGGAGGAAAAGGACTCCTTGCACAGTGTTGATGGGAATGTAAGTTGGAGCAGCCATTGTGGAAAAAAGTACAGAGGTTTCTCAAAAAATTAAAAATAGAAATATAATATGATCTAATACTTCCACTACTGGGTATTTACCCAAAGAATATGAAAACACCAATTCAAAAATATACCCATCCCTATGTTTATCACAGCATTATTTAGCATTAATAACCAAGATAAGTAATCAAAGTGTTCATTGGGTAGATGAATGGATAAGGAAGGTGTGGTTATACACACACATACACACAATGGAATATTTCATTGCCATAAATAAGGATGAGATCTTGTCACTTGTGATGACATGGATGGAGCTAGAGGGTATTATGCTAAGTGAAATAAGTCAAATTGAGATAAATACCATAAAATTTCACTTGTATGTGGAATCTAAACATACATATTCATTTATTCTAAATGAATAAACAAGCAAAAAGCAGAATTGGTCCTATAAACACAGAGAACAGACTAATGATTGCCAGAAAAAAGGGGTGAAGAGATGGAGAAAATGGGTGAAAGGGAGTGGGAAATACAGGCTTTTAGGTACAGAATAAATAAGTCATGGGAATAAAAGGTGCAGCATAGGAAATAGAGCCAAAGATACGGTTATAGCAGTGTATCATCACGGAGAGTAGCTACACTTGTGGTGAGGATAATATAAATCTAGAGAAGTTGAATGACTATGCTGTATGCCTGAAACTAATGTAACATTGTGTGTCAACTATACTACCTGCCTCCCTCTCACAAAACCAAAAGCCATTATAATAGTCTACAGGACCCGCTAAAATCTAGCCCCCAATTATCTCTCTGAATTTATCTCCTATGATTCTATTCCTTGCTCATTCTGATCCAGCCCCACAGGGTTTCCTGCTCTTCCCAGAACTTGCCAGGCATAGTTGGATCTCTTTGCCTTTGCACTGACTTTTTCCTCTTTCTGGAATCTATTCCTCTTATATGTGAACGTATATAAGGCTTTTTTCCCCTACCCTTCAAGAATTTGCTCAAATATCCCCTTTTCAGGGAGGCCTTCCCTATCGTATTTAAATTATACCCAAACATTTCCAATTCCTTTTCTCTGCTTTATTTGTCATACTATATATTTTATTTATTTATCTTTTTTTTTTTTTTCTGTTTCCACAGGTAGAATGTTGCATGAGCAGTGAATTTTGTCTGTTTTTCATACTGTCTGTTCCTAGCACCTGGAACATTATCTGGCACAAGGTAGGAACATTATTAGTTCATGTAAGAGGAATTTCAGTGGGAGACTTTCTGGGCTATATTCTTCCTTGCTCATGTATTGTGGGATAAAGTAAGTTTGATTTCTTGATGTTCTCCTTAAGCTGAGGAAGGACTTTCCTAAAAACTTTCAGCAAAATTCTCCTTGCCTTTCATTGTCAAGAATTATGACCAATCACTGATTAAGAGAGCAGGGGCTGAGATTACCTGTGGTTTAACTAGACCCATCCCACAGCTGAGGGTGGGGTCAGCTTCCCTTGAGACCTATAGTATGGAGAGGCAATACTGAAGAAATCAAGATTCTAGTGGGAGAAAATGCTGAGCTAGCAGCCAACAGAGTCTGCTACAGACATCTTAACATGGATGTGCTGGCTGTATGGATATTAGACAACTCATTTTCTCATATTCTCTTTAGCAATTAAAAAACTTACTAATCTGACAACTGAAAAATTGTATCTCACTTTTAGTTTTAATTTCTCTGACTACTCTTGAGCTGGAGTACATTTTTATTCGTTAGTTAATCATGTATGTTTTCTGTTTTAAGACTACCTGGTCATATTCTTTGCCCATATTTTTCTATTGGATTATCTTTTTCTTGTTAATTATTGAGAGCTCTTTATATATTCCATATACAATCCTTTGTTATATACACAAATGTAAACACTTTCTCCCAATCTATTGTTTGTCACAACTTTGTTTATGGATTTTTATTGGGTCATACATACATTTTAAATTTTATACATTCAAATATATTAATCATTTAATTTTTAGCTTCAGAGCTCATCCTCTTCCAACATCATAAAAATATTTTCCTGTATTTAATGGTTTAAAATACAATCTTCATAATATCTTAAATTTGCTTCTCTGGACCCTCCATTCTATTAAATTTACTTATCTATTCCAACATCATAAAAATATTTTCCTGTATTTAATGGTTTAAAATACAATCTTCATAATATCTTAAATTTGCTTCTCTGGACTCTCCATTCTATTAAATTTACTTATCTATTGCCCCCCTTATCTTTTAATTTCTTAACATGCTCTGATTTTTTAGAAGCTTTTAGAAGATATTTTATCTTCATTTTTCAGAACTATCCTTACCTCTAAATATATTTTAGATTTAGCTTTTAAGTTTTTGTTTGTCATTGCATTGTATTATAGATTAATGTGAGAATTGCCAGCTATATCATACTGAGACATTCTTTCCATCATTGAAGCAATGTTTTACCACTTTCTTCATATAAATCTTGTATAATTTTTAAGTTAATATTCTTTATCTTTTGTGGGTTTTTCCTTTTTGCAATTGTGAATAATATTCAAGATATTTTCTAGGTGGTTATTGTTGGTATATAGGAAAACTGCAAGTTTTCTTTAATATTACTACATTAAACTCTTATCACTTCTAATAATATTTTTAGTTATTTCTTTTGGATTTTCAAAGTAGAAGATCATATTATTTACATATTATAATTTTTCCCTTCTTTTCTAGCATTTATAACTCTTATTTAATATTATTAGTAGTTCCTATTATTATAAAAATATTACTTCTTACTGTATTGCCTAACATAGCCTGTACCATCTTGATTACCAAGACATATTCCTAACTTTAATGGTAATACTTCTAGTGTTTCATGACTGACTTTGTTGGACTGTAAGATGCAGACATAAATATTCCTTATTAAAGTGTGGAGATTTACCTCTTCCTAGCTTTCTAAGAATTTTAACCAAAAAAATGTGTTGTTGAATTTTACTTTTTAAAAATTTAAAATGTATTAAGATGAGTATATTGTTGTCCTCCTTTACTGTTACTAGGGTGAATTACATAAATTAATTTCTAAATGTTAAATTATCTTTTCTTGAAGCTATTTCTTTCTTTTAATCTTTTGCTACATATTTACCTCTGAATATGCCATGCTTTTTTATATTGTGTCACTATCGTTCACTCATAAACATTTTATTATTTCTTCTTAACTCAAAAATTATTTACAAGATTTAAAAACATTTAACTAAGTAATTAGATTATTTTTAACTATCTGTTTGTTACTGATTTCTGTTTTTGTTGAAGCCAATGCATGTCTGTGTAACTTCAGTCTTTCTTGGAAATTTATTAAGATTGTTTTCTGAGGCATAATAGATGTTAATTTTTTAAAAATAAATAATTGCACTTGTACTTGATGTCAATGTGTACTCTTATATTTGTTGGATATGTATGTATATACATGTATATTTTGTTATACATATTATGAAAACCCTATGTATCCTTATTATTTTTTATTTTTTTTTTTATTATATTTTCCTTATGAGACAGAGAGGGTGCATGGAGGGGAGGAGCAGAGTGAGAGAGAGAGAGAATCTTAAGCAAGTTTCACACCCAGCATAGAACCAGATGTAGGGCTGGGTCTCATGGTCTCCTGACCTTGAGATCATGACCTGAGCTGAAGTCAAGAGTCAGATGCTTAACTGACTGAGTCACCCAGGCACCCCAACTTTTTTGCTACTTTAATCATCAAATTCTAAGAGAGATGCTTCCACTACTTCCACTAAGATTATGGATTTAACAGTATCTACTCACATTTCTAATAGTTTTTGTTTTATATGTGTCAAAGCTGGATGGTTAGGTACATAAATTTGTGATTTTTATATCTTGATAGATTGTTCTGTTTATCATATAAAATCTTTCTCTTTGTCCAAATTAATAATCTTAGTCCCTAAATCTCAGTTATGTCATATTAATATTGCTTTAACTGACATTTCTTCTTGTGAGTTAGCATCTTTCTGAAATACCTATGTCCATCCCTTTAATTATGCTGTGTCAATTTTCTTTTGGAAGTGTCTCTGGCATATAGTAAGCAGTTAGATTAAAATAAAATCTGACAATCTCTGCCTTTTAATAGAAAAATGAACATTTCCCATTCATGGTGACTATTAAAATGTTTGAACATATTATATTATCACTATTAAATATTTAAGACTTACCTTTTAAAAGGCTTTTCCTTTTTCCTTTATCTTTTTTTTTAATTTTTTTTAAATTTATTTATGATAATCACACACAGAGAGAGAGAGGCAGAGACATAGGCAGAGGCAGAAGCAGGCTCCATGCACCGGGAGCCCGACGTGGGACTCGATCCCGGATCTCCAGGATCACGCCCTGGGCCAAAGGCAGGCGCTAAACCGCTGCGCCACCCAGGGATCCCTCTTTTTTTTTTTTTTTGAGTTGATCGAGTTTTATCTACCTTTTTCCTTCCCCAAAGACTTAAAAATTATGTATTCTATTTCTATTCCTATACTGGTTAGTCATTAAGTTTTTAAAACCCATTTGTTTAAAGGTATATTCCTTTCCCCAATATAAGACAATGAACCATAGCATGCTATTTATCCTTTTCCCCTTCACTGACATTGGCTTCACCTTTAAATTTTATTGAACTAATTTGGAGTTTAGTTCTAGATTATTAGTATTTTAAAAGATTTACATGATTGTAAGGATCTCCACTTAGCTATGTGTCTCATTGGTTTCTTCTCTTTTGGTATTCAGTGTCTTTCTCTTAAAATCTTTTTTGCTTTCTTTGAGTATTTACTTCCTTGACTATTTTTTTGAATGGATTTCTTAAAATGCCTTCATTTTATCTTCAATTTGAGGCTCATTTGGCTGGATTTAGAATTCTGCATCATTCAACTGAGAAGGTGATATTTGAAGATAGTGAGGATGTATCTGGGGGAAGAAAGTTGAAGCAAAAGAAACAGCAAGAGCAAATGCCCCAGAGCAGGAGTATAACTGGTATGTTTCTAGAATAAATGTAAATGTGATAATTTACTTAATGTCTGTCTTTCCAATCAGCCTATAAGATTTATGACCACATCTGTTTTATTTTCAATTATAGGCTCAGCACTTGTATTTAGTATATAGCATTTGCTCAGTGTTGGCTGAGTGAATGAATAACTCCAAATTTAAAACAAAAGCTTCACCATTATATTTTAACATCAATAATAATAACAAAGAGCACATAACCATCTCTTGTAATATGGCGAACTCAGAAAGCCTTGAACCAAGAATTAGTTATATTTGTCAATGAATATTAATATAATTTTTCAAGACAAAATAAAAATGAGGTTTTGAGGAATTTGGTTGTAATTTTTATAATCAAGTTGGAGTACTTTATGAATAGTATGAGCTCAATAAAATCTGTTATAGTAGGTGCTCAGTAAAATTTTTTTGAAGTTAAAAATATTTCCACTATGAAAACTATGTAACTAGACCCATTTTCCAGATTTTTTAGGTTGCCTTTTATAGGATATGTGCAAACTTCCTCACACTTATTCAATTTATTTCATTTTCAAAGTACCTTTACTTATTTTTTTTTTAAGATTTAAATTATTTACTTATTTATTTGAGAGACAGAGTGTGTGTGAGCAGGAAGAGATGCAGAGAGAGAGAGACAAGTAGGCTCCCTCCTGAGTGTGGAGCAGGACATGGGGCTCAATCCATGACCCTGAGATCATGACCTGAGCTGAAATCAAGAGTTGGGTGCTTAATCGACTGAGCCACCCAGGTGCCCCACCCTCCTCAGGGACAATCACAGTAAATCAATGGCCCCGTGAAAAGAGTAGTTATTGTTTCATGGATTTCATATCTGACCACTAAAATCACCAGATAGATGTCTTAATTCTACCAGGTACCATTTTCCCCATACATGTTTATGCGGGAAAAGAAGGACAAAAGGAAGGGAGGAAGGGAGGAAAAGAGGGAGGGAGGGAAGAAGGAAGGAAGGAAGGAAGGAAGGAAGGAAGGAAGGAAGGAAGGAAGGAAGGAAGGAAGGAAGGAAGGAAGGAAAAAGGAAAGGAAAGGAAAGGAAAGGAAAGGAAAGGAAAGGAAAGGAAAGGAAAGGAAAGGAAAGGAAAGGAAAAAAAGAAAAATATCCTCAGATTCTAGAACTACTAAATTTCAATGAAAGAAGCAGGGGCTGTTGGTAGAAATATTTCTCAGAGGCAATGCCAGTCTGTGACAAAATTTATTAACAAAAAGTACATTTTTAAGTGACATAATATTATCAAACAGTTAACTGTGCCCTCTCCAGCTCATTTCCTTGTTCACTCTGATTTGGGAAAAATAACAGCAGGAATGCAACTAAGTACCAGTCTGTATTCAGTCTTAGGAAAAGAAGAGGGGTGCCAGGGCCCTGGTGACTGGAGAACCATCACCTGCAGGGGGCCAGGGCTGGCAGACATTCATTCTCATGAGGGACTGCAGACAGGGATGCCTGATTTTCTGATTTTTAAAAAGAAACTGAAAATCTCAATTTTTTGCAATGTAAATACTCCTATCAACTGACTTTTCAAAAATGTAGACACTCTTTAAGTCGATAGTGAGTGTGTCAAATGCACATATTTTTGGACTATATCATGCACCTAGACCACAGCTGTGCGGCCTCTGTAAGGCCAGCAATTCTGTTTCCATTTGGAGGAAGGTGAGGGTCAACTATCCTTAACAAAATTATAACTGCAATACTATCTCCTTTCTTCTCCATTAGCCACTATCTCCATACATATTATTTTGAACAGAAAACTAGAATACTTACTTAAAACACAAGTGATAAATTATTGAATACTATATCTGAAACTAAGTATATACTATATGTTGGCTACTTGAATTTAAATTAAAAAAAAAAAAGAATATGCACTTAAGACAAAAGGCCTGGGCTTAGAAGGACAGAAAGAAAACAAACAAACAAACAATTTGTTACGTGGAAATATATCAAGGTCTAATACATAGAATTTCTAATTTTTGCTTTATAAACACGTATCTCATTGCTTATATGTCAAACACAACCCTTATTGCTTTCAAAGTGCTGAAATTTGCCAGAGAGAGATTGTCAATGTCATGAGATAATTTCCCTTCCTTGCTCTGTTAGGTCAAGCGCTGATCTCATAAATGCCCATGTTTATGTGTTAAGTTCCTGTTGCAGAAAAACAAAAACAAAACCATAAAACACAGTTTCACCTAATACAGGTGTAAAATTTCAAAAGCAATTGATCTAACACTAGGATTTAATGACTCCCAGCTACAGGAAAAGATTTTAAAATGAAAACCAAAAATACTATCCAAATGCTATCAAATATCAAGTAAATCTTCAGTCACAGGGCATTCATTGGCATACTGTTAGTAACTCATTCAAAACCCATAATCCCTTAGGTGATTTCTTTCTGAAAAACTGGACCATTCAACTGACAGCAGCATGTTTGTCCAACACTATGTTAAATTCTCTTTTCATTTTTTTTTCTTAGCACCCTTTCCCCTTGCCCGTTTTCCAGGGCTTCTGCTGACATGTCACAGCCTTATGATTCACTGTCAATTTTACTGGCTTGGGTTTTTTTCCCTCTTACCTCTTTTAAAGGGACCTGGGGATTGGGGGGAGTGGTGGGGGTCGACAGAGAAACAAGCATGCTTCTTGATTTAGCCCACCCAACTTCACAGAGCCAACAATTTTTCAGTGTGTGCCTTCTTATACACCAGCTCCACCTGACTGTGTCTTACCTGGTGTGTGACCTTCAGTTGAGAATTCCAGCAGCGTGCAACTTGTCTTTGGCAAATGAATTGTAAGTATGCCAGCTGCCAGATGTCTTCATTTTTTAAAACACCTTCAAAACTGCTTCTGGCATAGTTCCATAAGCAAAACAGGCTAAGCTGTAACTCTAGTTTCCATGCTGTGAGCAAAAGAAGAGGGGGTGAAGGAAGCAGATGGAAGCAAGAGAAAAATGTACTGCCTTCACGTCTTGAAAAAAAGTATTAGTCAAAGTGAAGAACAGAATCTGGCTGCCCTCATCAGTAAATATTTGGATGAAGAGTTATCTGTGACCTATGATACACACGTGAATAGTCACTTTGAACAATATAGTAATTTGAAATGTGATAGTTTTGTGAGTTCAACAAAATAATTACAATACAGTTTCCTAAAAAAAGAAGCCTTTTGGCTCTAAGTACACATAAACCTAGGGAGAGCTATCAAAAATCAAATAATTTTTTGTCCTCATCAGTGCAAATTTTTCTTCCGGTCAAGAGTACAATTTTTAAAGATTTTATTTGTTTATTCATAACAGACAAAGAGAGAGAGAGAGGCAGAGACACAGGCAAAGGGAGAAGCAGGCTCCACATAAGGAGCGCCATGTGGAGTGACTTGATCCCAAGACTGCAGGATTATGCTCTGAGCCGAAGGTAGAGACTCAACCACTGAGCTACCCAGGTATCCCTCAAAATTAAGATTTTAAAGCGGGAGACTCAAGAGGAAGCTTTTAGATGCCAGGGGTTGGCCCTGAATTCTTATCCTGTCCAAAGTCACCTTTGAAACCTTCTGGTGGTTTAAATAATTAAGCCATACACTATACGGGGACGAATTTAAAGAATAAGGCACGTTACAAACATTTAGAATGACTGACATTCCTAAAAATCTGTGACGTCCACACTACTTTGGAAGTAATTGAAGCCCAGAGACTGGACACTACTTAAATGATACAAAGCAGTCAAAATTGTTGAGAAAATAGTGATACTGAATTGGAACCTGACAATATTTATAGAACAAAAACAGACATTCACATTTGAGCCTAGGGAAAAGTCAGAATATGGCCATTTAGGATCAAGTCAAATTAATTCAAAAAGAATTATTTCAATCAGTAACTTCCCATAGCTCAAATAATAGAAATGAAGATATCCTATGTGACTACAAATGATGCAATAAAATTAAAAGTAAACTATGCAAGGAAAAGTTAAAAAGATCTGCCAGTGACTTATATTTTTCTTTCATTAAGCTCTGACTAGGTATATGTTTTCCATCTCATATTCACAAACATAAGCTTATCTTTAAGTGGCTAGACATCTACATTTTGAAAGAATATGGATGAAATATGAAAGTGATGGGACTATACATAGGAGACACATTGCAATAATGCCCAAGAAGGGAAATAAAACCTTCTTTTTTATACCTATTAATGGATACAAAATTTTAAATTTTGATTCTTAATTAAGGAGGCTTATGGAAATGTGCTTATAAAAATTAGTGACAAGCACTGTTCTTAGAGGATACACGCCACTGGTAAGATTATAAAAAGGGGAGTTTGCTTTTATACCTTCTAATTTTACAGTCCTTCATGTACTTCTTCCAACTAATCATAATATTCCTGTCCATGCTTTTCACCTTCCTACCTCTGTGGATGACAACAGCATAAGCATTTTTTTCTAACTATCTTTACCATTCATTCCTGTTTATTTAATACTTATCCATCTTTTAGGCTTTGGCTCAGATGCAAGCATTTCCACGAACTTTTCCCAAACTCCTCCATCTCCACTGAAAGAAATCTCTTTTCTGTGTTATTCTCATTGCATTACTCTTGCTTTTTATGTTCTTATCTGTCTCCGTGTGCAGACTGTAAGCAGTTTGAGGACTGCAATCATGTCTCTTATGTTTTAAAACCCCAGGATACCTGATACACCATGCACATGCTGACACCTCAGTAAATGCCAGAACAGAACTGAATGACTTCTAGACTTTGGGTCAGTCAGCAGTGCCCTCATCCTGTCTTCTAACTACAAAGAATCACAGAGTAGGCCTTTTTTTATTCCTTCGACCTAACTTCTCAAACAGATTCTACTTTGATTGCATTTGTTCTATTTGGTCCATTATTGATTTGTGGGTAAACAATATAGTGGATAATATGAAATTGGCTTTCAAGTAACACACATCAGATTTTAAAAGAAATGAGAACTTTCATTTAAACAGTATTGGGGTAGATAAAAAGAAATTTTCTGGGTCCTTCTGTGCTTTCAGTTCATAACAGAACAATTACACACACAGCTGAGCATGAACACATATAAAGAAAAGTAAGATTAACAGTAAAAGAAAAAATAATAAACACACCATAAAGAAAATAAACTAAAGGTTAAATGTATACCAAAACTATTTGAAAACCAAGAAGTACTGAGGCACCTGGGTGGCCCAGTCAGTTACCATCTGCTTTTGGCTCAGGTCATGATCCCAGGGTCCTGGGATGTAGCCCTGCATTGAAGGCTCTCTTTTCAGTGGGGAGTCTGCTTCTCCCTCTGTCCCTCCCCACTGCTCATGTGCTTTCTCTCCCCTTCTCTCAAATAATTAAATAAAATCTTTAAAAAAACACTATGAAGTATTTAAAAAATCAGCTCCTAAAAGTTTCTCCCAAACTAAGAAATATAAACTGGCTTCATGAAACTGATGGCTTATCATCATTATTATTTTTAAACAGTCAACTCATATTTTAGTTTGGTTCTAAGTTTCCCAGATGGGCTTGAGCACATCACTCTGAAACCTCATAAAAATTATCAAAGGGAGTCTGGCCTTAGCTTCGTAAATGCTGCTCTAACTGATGGGACTGAAGGAGAACCTTGGCAGCAGCTAGGGAAAAAAAAAAAAGACACCCAGAAATTAAAATTGAAGTTAATTATAGTACTTACAGATTTTTCCCTAGACCTGATTCTTGGTGTTCAACAAAGAAGAAAAGCTTTCAATACAACTTCAACATGACAATGCCATCACTACACCTAAGCCCATTCTTAGGGGACCAGGAAGGGGCAAGACTTGAAGATATTCAAGTCTCTAAAGCTACTTGGGGGATTAGGAGTGTTAAGAGTACTTCTTCATTTATGGCTAGTGACAGAAAATCGAAGAAGAATGATCTTTTTCACTTTCAAATAGGTAGTTTTATTTTTTCCAAACCCAGAAACCTCATTTGAGTTATATTCTCCAAGACTTTAGGGGTGCTCTGTGGGATACTGATACTTAGTAGCTAAGCAATGCTTGTCCTAGGAACCCTCATCAGACTTTTTTCCTTTTAATTTTGTGCAGTTCAGAGTCTGATGATCCAGATTAGGGAGCAGCACTTACTACTTAACCAGCTCTCTGACCTGAAGCAACTTAGCCATCCTATCTGAGCCTGTTTCTTCATTTATACAATGAAGAAAACTATACCTGCTTCATAACACTGCCACGTGACTCTAGAAGAATTTTGTTAAGGTTTTATTTATTTATTTATTCATGAGAGACACAGAGAGAGAGGCAGAGACATAGGCAGAGGGAGAAGCAGGCTCCTTGCAGGGAGCCTGATGTGGGATTCAATCCCAGGACCCTGGGATCACACCCCCAGCTGAAGGTAGACACTCAACCACTGAGCCTCCCAGGCATCCTCTCTAGATGAATTTTATCAGTATCTTACAAAGTATAAAATAGACACAGTGACAAAACACACTTATGATAGACAACTCTAGCTACCTGGACATATATTTCCCTAAGAGCACAGTCTTTGCTAAATTATTGATTTGACTTATTTCCAACTCAGTCACCTGAAAAAGCTTAGGAAATAATATTATTCTGGACTTTGTTCCATCTCAAAAGGAAAAAATGATTGGTAAAGTGTGATGGGGAAAAGTGAGCCAAGCAATATTGGGATTAGATGGGATAATCTAGACCCTCACAACACAACATAGGTGTTAGGACCAGCAACACTGGGAGCCTGTTAGAAATGCAGAATTTCAGGATCCATCAAGACCTACAGAATGAGAATCTTCACTTTAACAAGTTCACCTAGCGATTTGTATGCACGTTAACATTTGAGAAAGCACTGTTTAGGATTCAGAAAAAAAAAGGATTTTTAAAAGATAAGATGCTGGAACGCCTGAGTGGCTCACCGGTTGAGTGTCTGCCTTCAGCTCAGGGCGTCATCCCGAGGTCTGGGGATCAAGTCTTACATCAGGCTTCCTGTGAGAGCCTGTGTCTCACAAGGGTTCCTTTTTCTCCACATCCTCACCAACACCTGTTGTTTCTTGTGTTGTTGATTTTAACCGTTCTGACAGATGTGAAGTAATATCTTATTGTAGTTTTGATTTGCATTTCCCTGATGGTAAGTGATGATAAGCATCTTTTCATGTGTCTTTTGGCCCTCTGGATGTCTTTTTTGGAGAAATGTCTGTTCATGTCTTCTGCACATTTTTTAATTGGATTATTTGTTTTTTTGGGTGTTGAGTTGTATAATTTCTTTATATATTTTGGATACTAACCGTTCATCAAATCTTTCATTTTTTAGGTATCTTCACCCATTTCATATATTGCCTTTTAGTTTTGTTGATTGTTTCTACCATTGTGTAGAAGCTTTTTATTTTGATGTAGCCCAATAGTTTATTTTTGCTTGTGTCTCCCTTGCCTCAGGAGACCTATGTAGAAAAAAGTTGCTATGGCTAATGTTAAAGAGGTTACTGACTGTGTTCCCTTCCAGGATTTTTATGGCTTCTGGTCTCACATTTAGGTCTTTAATCCATCTTGAATTTATTTTTGTGTAAGAAAGTGGTCCAGTTTCCTTCTTTTGCATGTTACTAATATTCCCAAGACGATTATTGAAGAGACTATCCCATTAGATATTCTTTTTTTGCTTTGTCAAGGACTAATTGACCATATAGTTGTGGGTTTATTTCTGGGTTTTCTAATCTGTTCCATTGACTTATGTGTCTATTCTTGTGCTAGTACAATACTGTTTTGATTACAATGGCTTTGAATATAACTTGAAGTTTGGAATTTTGATGCCTCCAGCTTTGCTTTTCTTTTTCAAGATTGTTTTGGCTATTTGAGTTTTTTTGTGGTCCTACACAAATTTTAGGATTGTTTGTTCTAGCCCTATGAAAAATGCTGTTGGTATTTTGATAGAAATTGCATTAAATGTCTAGATTGCTTCCAGTAGTATAGACATTTTAACAATATCTGGTCTTCCAATCCATGAGCATGGAATGTCTTTCCATTTCTTTGCCAGGCTGTTTATTTTAAACAAAAAACTGTCTCAATACATATACAATGAATGAATTAATGAATGAATGAACGAATGAATGAAAATTTATAAGTTGAGTATACTACTTCATGAGCTAGTGACTTTCCTGTCATTGGAAGTGTTAAAATATTGAATGAGTGTACATCTTCTCACATTTAGAAAAGCAACAATTTTTAAAATCTGACTTGATTTGATTCTACTGTTACATCATTAAGATCTTCTTATTACAGAATGAATTAAGAGAGCACATTGGAATTGTATGTAAATTCTGAAAAGGTCTACCTGACATTATATATATTGAGCAAAACATATCTTTTCTTTACATCCTAGGTGGGAACAACCAAAATATGCACAGATAAGCAAAAGAAAAAAGAGAAAATATTTACAGGTCTTTTTACTTTTGTTGTTTTTATTGTTTATTTTGTTGTTATTATTAATCAAACAAAATATTACAAATGGAGAGAAACCCGCATGTTCCTTTTCTATATAGTTTTCTTTGTATGTTGTGTGTATGTGTATGTGTGCGTATACCTTCCAGAACTCATCCATAAACAGACACACAATGTTTGTCAATATCAGCATGTGTGCAGTAGCACATCTTGCTTTTACGGATATATCATAATATACGCTGTGAAGTTACACAGCTTTGATAATCATCATCTATTTAATGTTTCACCTATTTGACCTATCACAACTTTATTTACCATTCCTCATTTCTTGGAGTTAGGCTGCTTCAAATTTTTCTAGTTAAAAGTAAAGTTGCTGGAAACATCCTAGTGCCTATAACAACTTCCTTCTTCTGAACAATGTTCTCAGGTAGTGAGATTATTGCCCCCAAATACTTCAGTGTTTAAGTCTACACTGTCAGCTATATTTTCACAAGGCCTCCTACCCCCACCTCAATGAACATTTCAAGGAAACCTCAATAGCATTAAATATTGTGTGAAAAGACACATTTCTTGCTAACTTGCTGGACAGAAAAATAGCACCTTTTGACTGTTTTACTTTGTTTCTAATTAGGACAGACATTTCCCCCCAATTCTTGTTAGTAATTCCCTTTTATTGTTGTTTGAATTGCCTCTTGATATCCTGCTACCCATATGTATATGTGCCTGTTTGCTATACATACCATGTACTGACTACAAGGTTATCATTTGGTGAAACACCTGCCTACCTGACCAATTAATTGATGCCAGCTGCAGAAATTTGACTCGCATTGTGGGTTCTACAAACCTATGACTGATGCTTTTCCTTTTTGGAGTGACTAAGATCACTATAGATCAGGACCTATCCTGATCATTAAGTAAACTACCATAACCCCTAACCCTTTCTAATTCAAAACAGATGTGAAGTCACTCACTCGCTTCCCAACCCTGCTCACTCTACTATTTTCTCCTGCTCTCAATCATATGGAATGGATCCATCCTTTGGGGAAAAGTGTTCTGGAGTTATACCTTTGGTGAAGAGCTAACAAAACAATTCAAAGACAGACACAGCAAGGAAGAGAGATAGCAATATAGTGTCAATGGCCAATGAGATAGAGACCTGAAAGGAAAAGGATGTGTCTAATTGTCCATTCCCTCTAGATAATCTAGCAGCTGGTGCAGAATTTCTATACTACTCTTCTGTTGGGCACATGTTTTATTATCCAGAAAATAATAAAAAAATACATACCTGGGCTATGATAGATTATTTTTTTCAGGAAAAATAAACACAAGATACCATTAACTATAGTTATCTTTGGTGAGAATAACACTGCTTGGTGGGAGGGGGATATGAAGAGGGAGATTTCACTTTGGTCTCTTTCTTTACTGCCTGAGTATTTTTATCAAGTACATGGGTTCACTTTATAAAACACTGTAAATATGATCTTTAAATGTAATCATAGCTAATTCCTCTAAATATATCTCTTTTTAAAAATGTAGATCTTACCAAGTAACAGTTTAGTAGAAATAAATGAAAAAATCCTCCATTTGCTACCTTATCAAAGGTGGGTGGGTGGAGGGAATGAGAGAAAGGACACTGTGGAAAGCACCTTCTCCTTTATTTAAAGATTAAGCCTTATCTTTCTTTTTGACCATGATTTTGTAAATGAAAAATATATAGACCTTGAAAAAATAAGACTCTGTTATCTTATTGTAAAGTTTTCCCCAAATGCATATGTTTGAGTTATTAAAAACCTGGATTACTCAGGCTCATTAATTAGGGAGCAATTATTTATTTTCCAATAGGATTCTCAGTTGTAAAATAGAATTTATTCCAGGTTTCCTTTATTTATTTTTTTTTGGGGGGGGAGAAGTTTCCTTTAAATAGTCATCTCTTATCTCTAAAGAGGGCTTGATTTGCAAAAATGTGTTTATATAGAACTCAGTTGTGAAAGTTGTGTGGCACACTCATAGTATGAGAATACACCCTCATGTGATAATGTGCTGAGGCATTACTAACTAAGCAAGTGGTATCTGGATGTCTCCGTGTAATTCACTCATGTGAATTCCTTTTAAGACTAGGTCCCAATGTTATTATGTATATAGTGCATGTCAGTGTACTCTAATAATTGTGAAAGATGCATTAAGAACCTAAGGGCCTTATTTCTTGGGAACTTCAGACACCTGAGGCAATATATTTAATAGAAAACAATCCTAGAATATATGATGCCATGTTTGTAACATATACTTACTTTATATTTGTTACATGTTGTAAATCATATACATTGTGTGTGTGTATAAACACAATATAGAATAAAAACATACAAAGAAATGCAGAAACCCTCCTAAAGAACTGGACAGACATGGTAGGAATGAGAAGTCACTTTTGGTTTTTACTGTGTACTTTATATGCTTCTGTTTGATTTGTGAATTCCTAAGTACACGTGTTGCTTTAATAATCTAAAAGCAAATAAAGACAAACTAAAAAATAATAACAAGACAGAGATTGGGATGATAACACTGAGTCATTTACCCAAATTTATAAAGAAGAGTTGAATTGATTGAGTTTGCTCTTTTCTGAATTAAAGTAGAAATATTTGAGTTAGAATCCTTACTTAAGATCTGGGATAATCACAAAAATTCAAGACTGCCTCTATTTCCTGTGCTATTTCCTTTAGCACAGGTCAAGTTCTAAAAGAAAGCTCCAGGGATGGATAGTCTACCAGCAGTTCTTTACCCATTACCTTTTTACCAATGGTTGTTTCTAAAAGGCAATGCATATATGACCAGAGAATCCTACCAATTACTGATTGTATCTGAGTATGGGAAAAAAAAAATCATTATCATATCCCCTTTTCTAAAGGTGCTTTCCAGGCTAACAGATACTCTTTGAAGAAAAGGTGAATATGTAGGTAAATATGTTTGGAAAACGCTGGATACCACTGAGCCACCCAGGCATCCCTACTATCACAGTTCGTAAACTGAATTCACAACACTTCAAAATTATTTAAAGCCTTCACTAGCTCCAACTGAAGTGTTTCAGGGTAAGTAAGAATCATATTTAGGTGTGCCTCCTGGTTCTGCTACTTAACTATTCTACGTTTTTTTTTTTTAATTTTTATTTATTTATGATAGTCACACACAGAGAGAGAGAGAGAGAGAGGCAGAGACACAGGCAGAGGGAGAAGCAGGCTCCATGCACCGGAAGCCCGACGTGGGATTCGATCCCAGGACTCCAGGATCGCGCCCTGGGCCAAAGGCAGGCGCCAAACCGCTGCGCCACCCAGGGATCCCCCTATTCCACGGTTTTGATAGAGTTACTAAACTTCTCTAGTTCTCAGTTTTCTCATGTGTAAAATAGTCTTATTTGCATTTATATAAAATAGTTATTGTTATGATTAAATTAAATGAAGTAATTTGTTTAAAGTGCACTAAGTGGTAGCCATTATTTATTACATATGCATTGATATACTGCCTTCTGTGTGTGGGACTTTTTGTATTTGGTGTTTGTAAAAAATGCTAATGAAAACATTCCTTGGGATGCTTGGGTGGCTCAGTGGTTAAGCGTCTGCCTTTGACTCAGGGAGTGATCCTGGAGACCCAGGATCGAGTCCCACGTCGGGCTCCCTGCGTGGAGCCTGCTTTTCCCTCTGCCTATGTCTCTGCCCCTCTCTCTCTTTCTGTGTCTCTCATGAATAAATAAATAAAATCTTAAGAAAAAAATATTTAAAAAAGAAAACATTCCTTTGTCCAACATCTTTGAGGAATTTGGTATAATACATATTATTTATTATTTTGGTATTTATTATTAATAAATATTTCCCATTTATATTATCAATAAGAATCTAACGTATGACTTAGAATCAAGTCTACTTTTGGAATAAATCTGGAAGACAGTCTAATTTCAAACGTTTTATTCATTGCCCCCATGACCTATGAAAATGCCCTGTGCAATCCAGTAATTTAGTGGTTTGTAACATTTTTCACGCTTGCTCTTGTATTGTGGAAGTAGGGCAAAAGTTATTTGTTTGCTTTTAGGTCCTCATCTGAAAAATGCAGCTTGTCTTAGTCACATCAAAACATAAACACCAACCAACTGACTATTTTATGTTAGTGGCTTCCTCTAACCTCTTCCTAAACTCTTTTCCTCAGTAGAGCAGTGTATAATTGATCTTCCCCATCTTAGGAAGTAGAAATAACTAGTAAAAACCCATGAACAAACCAAATATTCAGCCAATGGAGTAAAAAATAATCTCAATTCTCTTTCTCTCTTTTTTAGGAGTAATTATCTGGGTATATATGTATATATATATATATATATATCTCCACACTGAAAGGGAGTCAAGATTGTGCCATGGCTAAAAGTCTTGGTGATTCGGAGACCATATATTAGCCGATTATCCAAATTTCAACCAAAATAAGCCCTCCTTAATCACCAGATCTTTCCAGCCATGTGGAGAGGTAAACTTTAAATGAAGACATAAGAGTGCAATCACAGAGAGGCAGATATTATTTCACATTCAAATCCATGTAAGTCACCATTAAGCCATTTTTAATTCCAGAATATTAGGTTACATTCAATATCACTGATTTACAGCTTAAACAGCATGGGAAATGTTACACTGAATTCAAACTATCACAGGAAAAATTCTAAAAAGAAAGTGCTTTTTAATTTACATATCCAGCATATCCAAGATTCATCTATAGATGTATGTAATTTAAATCATTAGTGTTTGAACTTGATAATTACAGAATAGGTTGTTCATCTTCTTCTCTCTACTATAGTACCATAAAGCCAATCTAATGAACAAATACTGACCCATTAAAATATGTATTCTTCTAGACATTTTTGCTACTTCTCAAACCTGAAAGTCAGTTTGGTGAAATGAAGCCACTTTCATATATCCAGGCTATGTCTCAGGAGGGCCTTCAAAAAGAAAAGGAAACATCTAAATGAGTGTTTCTCAACCTTGGTTGCATGGTTGGAATCACTGGAGAGCTTTAAAAATACCTGATGCCTTATGAGTCACCCCCAGAGATTTGATGTAATCAGTCTGGAGTGCGCCCTAGCCATTGGGATTTTAAAAAGCTTCCCAGGGAAGGTGGAGAATCACTGATCTCAACACCATTCTTGCCTGAGGCAATGGAAAACAGCTCCCTATTCTTCCCTTAGGATCAGGGCATATGGTAAGCTGAAGCAGGATCCTTAAAGATGTCTGCACCCCAATGTGTAGAACTTGTGGATGAAAAAAAAAAAAAAAAAAAAAAGAACCTGTGGATGATATGTTGGATGGCAAAGACTATGAGGTAGAGAGTTTATCCTGGATTATCTGGGTGGGTCCTTATGAGAGGGATGCAGTAGAAGTCAGTCCAATAGAAGGTATGTGACAAGAAGTTGTGGGATAGAGAAAAAGAAATGTGAACATGCTCTGCTCCTTGCTAGCTTAGAAGATGGAGGAAGGAGCCCCAAGCCAAGGATGGACATGGCCTCTGGAAGCTGGAAAGGTCAAGAAAACACATTTTCCCCAGAGCCTCCAAAAGAAATGGCACCTCGTGGACTCATTTTAGACATCTGGCTTCCATATCTGTAAGATAATAAATTTGTATTGTTTTAAGCCACTAAGTTTGTGATAATTTATTACCACAGCAATAGGAAAATAACATAGGGGAGGATGAGTTCTATCCAGGGGCAATTTGAAAGGGTCTGATGGGGAGCTCTTTGGCTCTCAAATATCCAGACACCAGAAAACTAAGCAAGAAAAGCCAAGGCCAAATTGTTATCACCCACATTTTTTATTAAATTTTAAATCAAATTTTCAATTCCTTAAACATTTTCTAATCCTTTTTTTTTCATATGCAACAATACTTTTGTTGTGTAGAATCTTCTTAATTAGAAACTACATGTCACATTATTACTGCCAAGCAAAACCTCAGATTAAAGCAAATAAATGACGATCTGGCCAAACATTTCTGAAAAGCTACCCACCAGGGGAGGTTGACTGGCTTTTCAGGCTTGCAGGTCCTGGCTTAGTCATGGTAACCTCAAGATTTTATTTGGTAGATTCTTATAGTGCGATGAACATTTGCTATTGTGAAGACACCCTCTTGGGGGCTGAATTTTATGTACACATAGTCTATGTTGCTTACCATACATCACCAGCTACTTTTGATGAACAAAAGGAGAGCCACCAGACCACAAGAAGTGTCTTTCATATATCTTTCAGGCTTTGACTGGATTATCCTCTGACCATCTCCAGTGTCAAACCCGGGTTCCAATACAGCCTGAATTAAGAACCTAGAAAATGCAGCTTTCGCCTTAGAGTTCTATGATTCTCTTTCAATTAGTTTAAACTATAAACCCTAAGATTAATTTAGATCACTTATACAAAGTGCCTAGGGAGGTGGTCCATTTAAAATAATTGTTCAATAAATCTTAATTCTCTTTACTGTAGAATATAATTAAGAGACGAGAAGGCCTGAATAGAAGCCAAATCAAACCATTACAATTTGTGTGTTTGTGGACTTCTTTGAGTTTTATTTAACTGGCAAATACATTCAAGACAATATAAAAATATATCCCTACAGCTTTTTATTTGTATCCTGCAAATTTTCTAACATAAGTATTACTGGCATTATTATCAGGGATCAATCTGGGGCTATCAGCCAGTTCCAATAGAGGCACAATCTCCGTTAATGACCCAACACTATGAGTACATTCCTACTGGAATAATCACCTGCCAACCACAGAAAAAGGTTCTCCAGCATTTCCTCTAGGAAAAAAAGTACATATTGCTTAACCAAATAACCAATTAATCTCCCCACTGATAGTATTTTATTTTGTAATGTTTGACCTCTGTGGACTAAATATGAAAAGAAAAACCATTAGAATCTCCTGCTGATGTTCCTAAACTCTACCTTCCAATGAAGCTTTGGGGTTTATCCACAAAGGTATGTCAAAGGCTTGGTGCATAGTTCCAGTCAGGGAAAGGAGGCCCTGGTGCTCAGGGATGTGGTAGGGCAGAGCCAATGAGCCAGGCCTGTGTGGAAACTTCTGGCTCACCACAGACCTCAAGGATGTCACAAAATTTTACAGAAACTGATAAATGACAAAACCAAAAAAACAGCAAAGCTATTTGCACATTTATTCTCTCTACATTTTTACATAAATCTCAAAATACAGTAAAGCTATTTGCTCATTTTTACTCTAACTACATTTTTACATAAATCCCAAAATGCTGTAAACAGGTGTGATAAAAACCAAACAGAATGTTGCAGCTCCAATCTCTGATCTAAGCAGATAATCTGGACAAAAACAAACACACGGATGTATTTCTGAAGAAGATGCCCCCCCTCCACCTCGAGAAATTCAGCTTCTCAAGATTAATCCAATCTGCCCAGTAACAGTAACATACATGTATTGTATGATAACTTGTTTTCTGAGGCCATATGGGAACCCTGACTGTTCAGCCACTATTCCCACGCTTCTCCAACTAGAGCCCCTTTATCTCACCAGAGGAAATTTTAGCCTGATAAACCTTTCTTTTTTATTGTTAATGGTATATTTTCTTCCCAGGTGAGTTTTACCCCCAAAACACCAAGATCCAGTTACATCAGATTTTTAGGTGCTCATATGTCATTTGTATACCAAGCAAAATCCAAGAGATTATTTTCACCATTAATCTTTGCAACTAATAAAGATGAATATAAACGGACAGCCTTAAAGCCAGAGGTGAGCATTTTACCGGTAACACTTTTCCATAGCTCCTTGATGAAGATGATCAACTAAAGCAAAACTTCTGCATGATCTATTAATAGAGAATGAGATTAATGAAGGATTATGTCATAATGAGTCTGCCTGCAGAGTAGCTTCAGTTCTGGTCCTTTGCTGCCAAAATACAGTTCTCATTTCCAACAAACAAAGTCTATCTGAGAGAAAGCACAGAGCCCCTTTAGAACTGGAAAGTCCTGTGCATAATAATGACTGTCTAACTCTTCTTTTGCCAAAGAGCTTCAGCACTTTCAATGTCATAGGTCAATGCAGTGATTCAGAGGGGGCCTGATCCTTATCTAAGCTTTTGCAACAAAATTAGAATGTGCTGTAGTCTTATTAAAGAAATGTTTGTTCCTCCATCAATGAGCTGAAAAGAAAGCAGCTCAATGTACTTTTGCAAATTACAGCAATAAACTGCTTGAATTAACTGCTTTATTACAAATATTTAATTATTCTGAGGGTTAAATATCCAACATTTTGGAAAGGCAAAATTAGCAGTCCACTTGATAATCTACTTCATTTAAAATCTGTTATGACGGTGTATTTTTGTTTTTATTTTTAAACAATTCCAATTTTCAGTTGTCTTCATTGTAAATTCAGCCAGTTTCCATTTGGGATGAAAAAGAACACATACAGCCCTTAATTTTGAAGCAAACTGTCAAGAAAATAAAATTCATAATCTGTGAAAAATTACAAAATTACAAAAGGCAGACCTTGTTTTCATTTCTTAGGAACATGAATAGTTACAAAAACGAAATAGGACTCGAATCACCAAGTTAAGATCAGTCACATTTTAAGTGAGACCTACTTGAAAATTTAGATAAAATAACATAATTATTATTACCACTATCATCATTAAACTTGTTATCGTTTAAATGTTATTTAAGGTAGACTCTCCTTTAAGATACAAAGGACCATGAATTAAAACTTTGCAATAAAAGGAAACTCAACAAATAACATGTTGAACAAAAAGCAAACATCCTTAAGGAAAGTTTTTTACTCCAACGAAATAAAATTATCAGTCTAAACCTGTTTTTCATTTATTAGTTCAGTGGTACCAAACCACATGAAAATTGTTTTTAAAAACTGACCATTTTATCTGGGTTATATTCTTAAAAAGTAAGAAAGTAGACAGCAGTTTGCCATAGGGCAGAGAAAAATATTACAATAACAGAAAATGGATCAGCCAGGATATGCTTCAACAGAGGGACATATCAAAGCATTATTATAGTCTCTCTCCACTTACTGTTTGGATTCACTAATCTACATCACTAAATTGACCATTCAGTGCCAGAAAATCTGCCATGTAGGTCTCGACTTTTCATAGCAGCTCTTAAATGTGTATTCGGAAACTACAAAGTGCTGAATATATTTTCAGCCTTTTTATACTACGATTTACAACTAATGACCTTAAGCAATGTCATGCATGTAAAACAAAATTATGAGACCACCCTGGTTTAGAGCCGAATGAAGGTATAGAATCAAACTTCATTATCATTCAAATTTAATAGGGGAAGAACAGTAGTAAAAAAAAAAAAAGAAAAAAATCCATAGTAATATAGATAAATCTATTTTGCAGTTTTACTTTATAAAAATATCCTCTACTTATATTTTGCTATTACCGGCTCAGAGTAAGTAGACAATTACCTAAGCTTAATGCCAAAAGTAATAATGCACTGCACACATTCAAAACCCTTGTGCCACATCAGCCAGTGCCTGCAGGGATAAAACATTTATCAGTTGCTCCTTAGAGCAATAGTGGGTTTGAAAATTTGGCTGCCCAGGCTGACATTTAGTGAAATCATAGTTTTTGCTTGATTCAGAACCCAACACAGGAAACCCTGATACTGGGATGACTCCACTGGCAGCGTGCCTCCTGATACCCACTGAACTGCGGGCTACTTTCTGTCCCAATACTTCCCATGAAAGAAGTCCTTTTACTTCCCTGCTATAGTTGGCACACTGCCCTTTTCACAGACCCAACGAACCGTCATCTTGGATGTAACAAATTAGTACATTCTCAGAATAATAATAAGTTCAGGCATGAAAACACTATTGTTTTTATTTAGAAATGAAGTAACTCATTTTAGCTGGGTGACTTTTTCAGTGTAACACCACAGGCCAAAAAAAAAAAAAATCTTTTTCTGAAAAGAATGGTCAATTTCAGGAGAGATATGACACATCATTTGCTGTAAAAATCAGGGAAAGGCAAAAGAATAGAAAAAAATTGGCATTTGTTACAGAATAGTTAAAGAGAAAATAGGGGGTTTGAGAGAAATACAAATGTAAAACAAGTAATATGTCCATTTCAAAGTCTAATTAGAGAAATAAGATTGGGAATAAGTACAATACAGAGTTGATTTTCGATATCAGGCTAAGATCTATTAGCTGATTTTTCTGCTTGTGATTGCAAAAAATACATAACTAAGAGTGTTTTCAAATGACCTCAGGTATATTAGAAAAATAATTAAATGTAGAGAACGTTAAAACACTAGAGAATGACACAAACATGTTTTCATATGTTAATGAACATGTCAAAATTTACTTTCAGTTTCCAAAAAGATCCTTTCACTACTGCCCGTGTGTATGTGTGTGTGTGTGTGTGTGTGTGTGTTTCCGTGCTCAAGAATTTTCTATGCCCATAAAGAAAAGGAAAAGTTAATATTTACAAATTTGCATATAAGTTAAATCTACTTAAAATCAGAGCCATAATTTATAGAAAACACTTCTCCTCATTATTCTGGAAGGGGCACCTTGCAATGCAGGAACCTGCAAAATACGACCATGTAAACTACTGTTATAACAGTCTTTATGACAGCTTCAACTGAGATTTTCCTGAGATTTGAATAGCAAGCATTCCTTTAAGCAGACAGTAAGATGAAATTAGAACTGACAAGAAGTATGAAATAGTAAAGTAAATAAATATATATTTTCAATATTCTAGATTTTGTCCAATGTAAATGTCAGCTCAGAATTATAATCTAGAAATAAAAACAATCATTAATCTACTTTCCCTTTGCTCTAGCCCTGATCATTTTAAACAAATCATGATATTTCACGTAGAAATGTACCACAAATTTACTAAACTTTCTGGTTCAAATGAGTTCAAGAATATCTCATTATAAATGGAGACAGTCCTGAAAAGGCAGCCAAGCATGACTAAAAAGATCACTCTTTTACACAAAAAAATAGCCTTCTTATTTTACCCTTTGTTGAAAAGACATTTGGCCAGCCACAGGGGAAATACATAATCTACTTTTATATTCAAATAATTTATTTGAAAACTCTATGGTTACAATGACCCTAAAACAATTCTGGATTGAATATACATATTACATGGGTTTATGTGATCTTAATCATTGACTTGTTTTCATGTGTTAGCACTGATTTTGGAATTTCTTTTTTAAAAAAGAAAACCACGTTCATACTTTTGAATAAAAATTTACCATTAAGTAAAATTATATCTAAAATGAAATAGATGGTATTGATGTGGTATAGTTCTGTAAATAATTTTACCTGGGAAGTCAACTTTGAATATTGCAGCTCTTTTCATGTAGCAACAATCTATCAATTTGATCTAATATACATTCCAACACAGTCTGTCTGGTAACAACATGTCAGAAATTATGCCATCATAATTTGCCTTTTATAAAGACAGGCAGCAATACTTGAACAGTACAAGTTTTAAGAAACCTGCCTCCACATAGATTTGTTTTTTTTTTTTTCACTTCTTTGAATTTCTGTTTCAGTGTTTTGATGATAAGGTTGATATTATGAACTCAAAGCCACAGTAGATTTAACTATGAAATGTCTTCCCTCCCCTCCCTCAGGAGTCAAAGAAGATGCCAGCAGCAAATGATGTTTGTCCATTTACTTTAGGTAAGACACTGGTTCTTTCATTCAGTTACTCAATATCCAAGATTATATAACAGCAGAGAATAGCATACACTGAGGAGGAAAAGCTTAAAGCAATTAGTTTCCTTCTAAGCACTTTAGCCTTCCTTATTTGGGTCTTTAAAAAACAGGCAATCATACAATGAATTTCAAGCCAGCCATACAAAGCATTTTAAAAACTGTTTCTACAGTCTTAATTTCCTTTCATCCTTGTACACATAAAAGAGAGGAAGTAGCTCTCACATTCATGTCCTAAAATTGATCACTCCGATAGTCTAGAAAGTTTTCTACGCTTTCCACCTATGTTTTTTTCCTCTCACTTTCAAGGTACAAATGAGATATTCTCAGCTCTAATACAGAACACCAAAATGTAAAATGTCGACTTGTCGTGTACATTCCGGGTGCCTCCCTAGACTGCCACTCTCCCAGCAGAACAGAATGAATATCTGTGCTAACCATACATTTCAGGACAAAGGAACTAATTCATGGGGGAGGGGAGACCACACACCATTTATAAGGTTTGTTCAGTTTACAAGAAAACTATTGTCAATGCTTTGTTGATTCATTATGAATGACCCTGCGTGACAAATAACCAGCGGCCACCTCCTTGCTGAGCCTCACCAGAACGCTTCCTGCATTTGAGAGCAGCCCGGGATCTGCGGGGCTAATTGTTATTTAAGGAAACTATAGCTGTAGGTACACGAGGCAGCTCTGATCACAGACCTAGCCATCCGGCTGAAGATTTGATGAAACTGTGGCTCTGGTACCCAAAAGATCACGCACAATAGCACAGTGCTTGCTACTGCTGTACAAAACTCTGATGTGAAGAACCAAATTCCACTAGAGGGAGTGAAAAGAGCCCGGAAAGGATCATAGAGATGCTGACTCTATGCAGGGTCCCACCACCAGGACATTTTAGTTACTACGAAATCTTCTCGTCTCCCCACCTACAAAAATGGGACTAAAATATTTTTTTAAAAGGAAAATCACCTTAAAATCTTTTGTTGCAAAATGCTACACAGTGCACAAGTATTATCTTCATCATCCATTGAACCTTTGTACTTTTTTCTCTATCCCGAGGGAAATAATAAATTGACATATTTTCTATCATCAGAGATCCTTTTAAGACCACAATGTGATTGCACTCCAGCACATCTCACACTTATCCCCATTAAAAACACACAAAGGGGTGAAAGCAGGGAAAGAAATAGGTAGGCATAAAGGGCAGCTCCGACCCACTGTTGTACAACATGGGCGCTCTCCCCTAACCTGCTCCAGCCGCTAAGACGAGAGTGCAACCCCCGCACAAAGAAGCTGCGAATGGGCCCTGCATATGTTCCCGTGGAAATTGGCTGCTCTGTGGGTAAGAGCACACAGATTGCTCTCCCGAGTGGCCATTTGATTGCAGATGAGCGATGTGTTCCCCTACTGCTCCAACAACCCTGAAAGGCGCCCCCGTACCTTTTTAAGTGGCTGGTTTAGTTGGAAGCATGGGAGAGAAATCTGTGCTTCTTTGTGGCACCTACATAGTAGCATTGTAGTGTTTTTTTCCTTTTTCTTTCTTTAAGGAATAAAGGGACCTTAAAAATAAACCCAGACCTCCATGAAGAAAAGTTCCTTGGTGGCCTGCCAGAGAAAGAATCCTTCACCTTCACTTCGCCGTTGGGTCTATCAGCTTGGGGACTTCCCCAGGCCACCAAGCCGGTTTCAAAGGAGAACAGAGTGTTTCAGGGCGGTGGGGAAACTGGCACTCTTGTGGGTTGCTGACGGAATGTCACTTGGTAAACCTCTGTGGAGGGCAATCTGGCTATTTCTACCGAAGCCCCACTTCCAGCTCTTGCTCCCATGTGCGTGAAATGATGTATGTGTAAGGTTGTTTACTGTGGTACTGTTTGCAATGGCAAACATTAGGAACACTTTAAATGTCCATCAGTAGGGGCTAGGTATTGTATGATGCAAGGATACAAGGAATAACACACAATGTAAAAAAAAGAAAGAAAGAAAGAAAGAAAGAAAGAAAGAAAGAAAGAAAGAAAGAAGAAAGAAAGAAAGAAAGAAAGAAAGAAAGAAAGAAAGAAAGAAAGAAAGAAAGAAAGGGGAACTAATATAAAATGATCTCCGAGATACAATGTTAAGAGGGGGAAAAGAAAGCAAGGCATAAAAGAATATGACCTGAATAAGCCTCCTGTTAAAAGATTGATATACACTGCTTGAGGGTTCCATGAGAGCAGGGCTCATGCTTGTTTTGATCACCTCTGTGTCTTTAGTTCTGAAATAAAACTGTAGTGCATGAGGGAGAGCAAGAGCCAAGAATAGATTCAAAAAACAAAATCTGGATTCAAAGTTGTATATAGAACTTGACAGAAAATTTCAAGAAAATACTAACAGTGTGATCAAGAGTGATTTTTTCCCCCTGCTTCTTTATCCTTTCATCTGCTTGTCAGTTTTCCTGTGAGGATACACATGTTGAATAATTTAACAACAAAACAAAATACTATATTGTCCTTAAACCGGTTGTATGTGGTGACTCTTTGGATGTGTGGCTTGGGAGATGGAGAAGTCTAGGAGTTCTGAGTTTTCCAGCTTGGATGCTGCTGAGAGGAGCTGAATTGAGAAGACAGGCAGGCGTTGGACTGCACTACTAAACGTTTCTCAGGGTTTATGCCAAGCTGGCTTTGGGGTGCCTCAAGAAATCTTTCTGGGCTTCAGGAACCACTACATACCGATTCCACTGTAAAGAACACGGAGCCATACTTCTACCCTGGGATCACCTGGGAGTTGCCCTTAGGACACAGACAACCCTGTTGCTAAAGAAACTTACAAATCATTCAAAGCAGTGTTGACTTCCACTAGTATTACTTCTATTGACTTGCAAATAAGTGCACTTGTGTAGGACAAAAATTCCTGCATGCACTGCCTCTAGGTTACACAGAAACTGCTAAGGGTAAACAAGGTGGGGCTTAGCAAATTCAGGACCCTCCCTTTGGCATCCTCAGGATCCCCCTCCTGGTAGATTCCCCCAAGGACATTTTCCATCTTTACTAGATTCCTGCACAACCTGGAGCTCCCCCTGCACACAGCTGTCCAGCAGGCCTCTGCTCCCCACCTCCTCTGCCCTCCCTGATTCTCCTAGGAGAGGCTCTCTCTTTCCTTCCTCTCTGCCCTTCACCAAACCTAGCTTTGCTTTTTGTGCAGAGATTCAATCAATTCTATTTCAGTTCATATCAAATATTATTAGAATCATCTCCCACTCTTACTCAAGCCCTAAATTTTTCTAGCATATGGGATGCTATGTGAATTTGAAAATGTTAGAATATGCCATTTTTTGCTTCTATCATAGCATCTCTGACATGGCTGCATATTGTTTGTGAACACAACTTCTCTGAATAAAATTTTTTTTTTCTAGATTTTTAAAAATTTATCTACTCATGAGAGACAGACAGAGAGAGAGAGAGGCAGAGACAGAGGCAGAGGGAGAGGCAGGCTCCACGCAGGGAGCCCAGTGTGGGACTCCATCCCGGGTCTCCAGGATCAGGCCCTGGGCGGAAGCTGGCACTAAACCACTGAGCTACCCGGGTTGCCCTTCTCTGAATAATTTAAGGAAAAACCAGGGTTTTGTCTAGTAGAGGCTTTCCTAAAGAATCCCTAGGACTTAACAGGTCCCCAGAAAAAAATAATCAATGCTCAAATGGGTAAAGTACACCTGCCTGCTATACTGTCCTCTTATAGATTCACCATCAATATTGGCTATTAGAGGCTCAGAAAAATCCTATAATATAAATCTGGTTTAATTTTGCTTCAACCAGAGTTTCCTGCATTCATTCTTCCCATTATTATTATTGTTGTTGTTGTTTTTACTAAATACCCTTTGGCAAATGCTTTATAAAAATGATTTCATTTAATCCTCACCGTGTCTATATAAGTACCATTAGAATCTTTATTTGACAGATGAGGAAAATGAGGCCTTGAGAGATTAAAAAACTTGCAAAGTGTGAGAGCCAGGATTCAACGTTTCCATATGACTCTGGAGACTTGTATTCCTTTTCTCTGGGACTTCCAGGAGTCTTCCTTGACAGTGTTTGAAACCTGTATTTGAACCCCAACTGTAAGGATGGAGACAACAGTATCTCAGGAGGCTTGTAAGGTGGGAGCAGCAGGAGGAAAGAGAAGTCAGAAAACTGGGGCCGCTTGCATTGCTGCTCCTCCTGACCTGGTGATTCTCCCTTCAGGTGCTACGAGTTCCTCTTAAAATTGAGTTTCAGTTCCCTTGTGTGAAAAATGGACATAGCAATACTTCTCAGGATTACTATAAGACTTGAAGTTAAAAATCTGTAAAGCACTTAGAGCACACTGCTTCAGCATGGTGATCCTGAGACACAAGTGCCTGGCACATGTAAGACCCTAAGAAATGGTCATAAAATGATTTCTATTGGTTTGTTTGTTTTTGTTTTTTAGATTTTATTTATTTATTCCTGAGAGAGAGAGAGGCAGAGACACAGGCAGAGGGAGAAGTAGGCTCCATGCAGGGAGCCTGATGCGGGACTTGATCCTGGGACCCTGGGATCATGCCCTGAGCAGAAGGCAGATGCTCAACCACTGAGCCACCCAGGTGCCCTTTCTAATAAGTTTCTAAACCTCTCTGTGTCTCAGTTTATTCATGTAAATGAGGGTATTAATGTAACCACGTCACATCATAGGTGTGACTTATTATATGACAAGTTAATATGTAGAGGTTTGCCATTTTCACGATATGCCTACATGTGGCTAATACCACAGAGCAGCTCTAGTGAGCACACCCAGAGTTCTGTCCCCAAAATGAAAAACATCAGGCTCTCTAACTCCAAAGACTCTACTGTCTATAAGTAGACCATTACTCCTTCATCCAAACAACTGTCGTATGCTTCAAGAATTTAGCTAGACCTCGGTGATAGTTACTCTTGAACAAAGCTCTTCAGACTCTGATGGAAGGTACTTCAGTAAACAACTCTTAATCCCTCTTTTCAGTGAGGGTTGATTCTGCTGGGCCAGATGTGGCCTGTGAAGTTAAATACATGGCTGCTAGCACTGCCACAGTTACCTTCCACATTGCTTGGCCAAAAGAGAAGGGGGAAACACTCTAATTCCCCCACCACCTCTACCTACCACCACAGGCTGCTAAGCCCACTGCACATGCACTTATGCTGTGCCGTCGTAGCCTACTATGAATTCGCCTAGTTAGTGAGGAGACACTATTAAGCTACATCATCTTTCTAAATTTCTATGCAGGTGAATGAATGGTCAAAGGGGCAAACCCCCAGAAAATTTGGGGATGATTTTGAGGCATTTACACTTGAAAACTAGAAAGTAAAACTTAACTGAATACACAGAAATGAAGTTTCCTGATTAAATGTTTTGGTTATTAGAAAACCTTTTTGCTTCAGTTCACATTGAAAATCTACTTAAGTAATGTATTTTATTACACTTATTTTACAAAATAAGATATAACACCGCTTCATAGAGAAACATTTGTAAAACATGGACAACAAATATAAAGAAAATGAAAGAGGCGCTGGGTGGCTCAGTTGGTTAAGTGTCAGACTTTTGATTTTGACTCAGGTCATGATCTCAGGGTCATGAGATTGAGCCCTGTGTAGCCCAGCATGGAGCCTGCCTAAGATTCTCTCTCCCTCTCTCTCTGCCTCTCCCCTCCCTGCTTTCTCTCACTTCCTAAAAAAATTTTAAAAAATAAAGAAAATGAAAATCAAACATTATCTTAACCTGCTGAAAGAACCTGCCCTGTCAATGTTTCATATATATTTTTTACATACATATATTGTTTTGAGAGAGAGAGAGGGAGGCAGAGGGTCAGAGGGAGAAGGAGAGAATCCCAAGCAAGCTCCATGCCTAGCACAGAGCCTGAGGCAGTGCTCAATCTCATGACCCCAAGATCGTGACCTGAGCTAAGACCAAGTCAGATGACTTAATGGACTGAGCCACCCAGGTGCCCCCCTTTACATATTTTTCACAAAACTGGATTTATATTGTTCAATAACTTTGTTTTTAAAACTTAACATTATACCGTGAACATTTTCCTGTCCTTAAATATTTTTCTAAATCATTTGATTTAGAACATCTAGATGATGTTCCATTATGTGCATATATAAAGGCTTATTTTATTTTATTTTTTTAAAGATTTCATTTATTTATTCACGAAAGACACACAGAGAGAGAGGCAGAGATACAGGCAGAGGGAGAAGTAGGCCCCGTGCAGGGAACCCGACGTGGGACTCAATCCTGGGTCTCCAGGATCATGCCCTGAGCTGAAGGCAGTGCTAAACCACTGAGCCACCCAGGCTGCCCTACAAAGGCTTATTTTAAGACTCTCCTCTTGTTGAACATTTATTTATGTTGTTCCTTAATATCTGAATACCTCCTTCTTCCTCATATACTCCTCAAAGCCACTTGGACCCTAAGCACTTGCTGTTGTTGAATAATTCGTGAGTTTTTCTAGATCTGGACCTTTCCTCTTTCTGCTCTCTCCACCTAAAATGTCCTTTTCAGCTTAGCAAGTGCATGGCCATTCCCCAGTGCCTATCTAATCTTAAGTAAATGATTTCATCTCTCTGTCCTCAGCTTCCACACCTGTGAAATGGACACAATAATGTTACCTTCCCCCTAATATTATTTGAGGATCAGTGAGTTAATACTTACAAAGGCCTTAGAATAAGGCTTGCCTAAATTTAAGAAATGTTCAACAACTGCTAGCTGTTTTCTTTTTTTTAATGCTAGCTGTTTAATATTGTTACCTGACATCTCATTTGTACTGTGCAACCAATTTATACATAATTACATTTGATCCTTAGGATTTCATGAACTGATTCCAGAGGTTAGAATCTGGAAGGGACTTCAGAGATCATATAAACACTGTGCTCCTCAAAGTATGATAAGTCATCTGGGGAGCTTGTTAAAAACACAGATGCCTGAACTCCACCACAGTCTTACTGAACCAGAATCTCTGGTGATGGAGCCTAGGAAAATGCATTTTTATCATTTTATCAAGCTCCCAGGTGATTGTTAAGCATGATCAAGTTTGGGAACTATTCATTATGGTCTATAGCCCTCAGTCTGCCAATGAGAACAAGGCCATAAAAGGTTAAGTAATTCCCCTTAGATGAAAGTGGAAAAAAAGCCCATCTAGTTTGTGGAGAGAAAGAATTGCCATATCTCACATCACCAGTAAAACACAAATGATTTCAAGGATGCTTCAATGACGCCGTGGTTCCAAGCTTTTGTACTGAAATAAAAGAAGACCGTGAGCTCAGATCAGGCTTAAAATTTGATTCCAGATTTGTTGGCAGGAAGATTGATCAAAATTCGACCTAATTGTGGTCTCTCATTTACACTGAAAATGTGAATCCCAATGAAGAATTGATCTCAATCACTGAACAGTGAGTGACACTACTGTAAACACACATCCACACCGTGCAGTTCAAAGCGGCTTGCTCCTAATAAAGACATTTCTATTTTGTCTTGTCTATTTAATTTGACATTTGTCTTTTGGCAGAAGATGTATTATTAAGACAAGGAACAGAGATGATGTCTCCTTCCTTTTGGAACCACATGAAGAAATTTCATTTTATTTTATTTTAGGGGTGAGCGGATATGTGAATTGAGGGAAGATTTCCTGTATAATTATTTCTGAGATACATATTTCCATTTGAGGAAAAGCCATACAAGAAAATGAAGTCCATTCTTAATAAATCAGACTATTCATTTTGTTCAAGGACCCCTTCTATTTTTAAAAATGAACATAGTTGATTCTGAAGTCAAGCACAACAGTGGCATTAGACTACCATGCCCACTGATTAAATCATGTGATTGGAATAGAGCTCTAATTTTAAATAAACCAAATTAATACCTTAAAAAAAGATAATGGTACTGTATTTCCTGGTGAAGCACATGATATATTTCCTACATGAAAACAAAACAAAACAAAAACAAAAACAGAGATTTATCCACAATTGTTGCTAGAGAAATAAACTTTCTAAAAGAAACCTCTGAGGCTATTTATTATTATTGTCATAGTACTATTATTTAAAAGAGAAAGATCACTGGAGTGTACACAGTGCAAGTGGGTTCACTGTCTCAGGAGGGCTATCTTGTGCCATAACTGTCTCATTTCTGCATACCAGTAGGACAGTGTCCTGGGAGGGTATGATATATATACAAGCACACCACGGGCTTGGCCAAGGCTCTGCATTGTGGAGAGAGTTTCCTAGAAACTTTCCCTTTCACTCACATGTTCAAAGCAGAATCATGTTGCCTTTTGGCATCCTCTCCTCAAAACCAGAAGTATTTAAGAGTGATGTGGATCACAGAAGAGTGACCACAATTGCAATATTTATAAGCAACCAAAGGATTGCATCTTGGGGCACACAATCTTTTGGGGATTACCAAGAGGATCCCTTCATGTTCCACATCTGTCTTCCATCTCCACCATTCCCATCAGGCCATCATCTCCTCCTCACATGGCATCACTGCATTCCTTCCTCCTGTCAGACTGTAGTAACTGGCTTCTGGTTGGCCTTAGCTTTGGAATGCTGTTAAGAGGCCAAAAGGCTGAAATGACCAAACACCTTGGCTGTTTCCTCATTCAACAGAATTTCAAAGCTCCATTTTGATCTTACAGATCTCAAAGGTACAGTGGCTGTAGTACAGTTTTCACCAACTGCTTAGCTATGACACTACTTCCATAGGGCGAGGTTGTTAGATTTCCTTGCAGAAAGGAAAATTTTCTCAAGTCAAAGCATACATTTCCCTGTGTGGTGTACTTCTTCACAATGAGTCCATCTAGAGCTTTAACATATGAAGATAATTTCATCGAAGTATGGACCACTTGTATTTCTTATATTGCTTATACAATAAATACAAGGGGTATTCTGTGCCATATTTTCATCTGATCCAAAAGCTTTATCATAAGTAGAATGAAGCTCTTCATACTGGAGCCATGATGAAAAATTTATAAATAATGAAGGGTTTATTGGCCTTAAAAAATTTATTTATTCATGGGAGACACAGAGAGAGAGGCAGAGACATAGGCAGAGGGAGAAGCAGACTCCCTGTGGGGAGACTCATGTGGGACTCAATGCCAGGGCCCTGGGAAAATGACCTGAGCCAAACACAGACGCTCAACCACTGAGCCACCCAAGGTGCCTGGGGTTTATTGGCTTTTAAACTCTGTAATGGCTATATTACATTTATGAACTGTGTTAAAAACAAAATTAAGAACTGACTTTGGGATCACCAGTTCAGTATTTCAACTTATGATGTTTTAAAAAATTGCACAAAAATATGCTTGTTAGCTTTTCAGTGTATATTTGAAATAACAGGTTAACAGGCAGTTGTTTACCTATGGTTTTGCTGCACTATTGCAATTTCAAAGGGGCTTTGAAGCAATTTTTTATAGGATTCTTTTGAGGGTGGGTATCGAATCCATGTCAAGGTAATGGTATGAGGAAATCTCATCTGCGTGTTGAATCCATAGTTTGTCTAGTTCATATTGATTTCCAAATCTGTCAATTAGAAATTCTACTTTATGTAAAAAGGCCTTTTAAAAATGCAGGATCTTCAATTTTTTAAATTCAATAAATTAGTAAAGAGTATCTAGTTTCCATGAAAAAAACCTAAAAAAAAAAAAAAAGGCAAAATTTCTGTGTATTTTAGTATTCAGTTTGCTTAGAAAAATGGTCTAAAGTGAAGCCTCATATTTAGCTAAGTTTCCACAATGACTCAGTACTCTTTCTGCCATACTGGAAACAGACTATTCCTGTCCATCCTCTCTATATGTGAATGAAATGTCCTGGAATCTGTCAAATTACATCTTGTTAATGTGACCCATTCTCTTAATGCATCAAAATGGGAGTGGAGGGGTGATGGGAGTGAGAGGGCTAAAGGGAAGGGGAGAGAGAATTTTAAGCAGGCTCCACACATAGCACGGAACCAGATGCAAGGCTTGATTTCAGGACCTTGAGGTCATGATCTGAACTGAAATCAAGAGTCAGATGCTTAACCAACTGCACATTTTTCAGGTGCCCCCCAAAACATTTTTCAATTCTACTTTGGGGCCAATAAATTGGCATTGTCTTAACTAGCACATTGTTCTGGCATTCAGGTCAAGTATACTTGTTAAATCACTGGGACAAATTCTGGAAATATGTGCTAAGACTGGCAATGCACTAATGTTAATTTGGTTTTGCAGTCAACACCCCAATCAAGATTTTAGTAGTTTTTATATCACCAATTTACATAAGAGAAAAATTGTCAAAATATATTGCCCTTTGTTTTTAACTTTCATATCTGATTAAGGTTACTATACAGGTCCATTAGATTAAGAGAAGCAGATGGTATTTATTTTTGATATTCTAATAATGTTTGTAGCAGTATTCTAAATACTAATAAATTGATGTCTTGGTGGAAATCGTCTACTTTACAGATTGTTTGCCAAATAATTTAAGCAACTTATTCAATTTTCTGTCATATCATTGTCATGTGATGTATGGCCATATTTAAATAATATTTAATTATTCATTCAATGACTACTAGCTTAATTTGAAAATCTTAGATAAAATATGCAATAAAAATGGAGAGAAAGGTGTGGATTCTTGGGTATTTAATAATGAGACCTAAAATGCTCATGATAAGCAAAAATTAAAAATGACAATTCCAACCCTTTGAAATGTTATCTAATGTATTATGTGTTAGAGAGGCTATACTCTATTTTAAAGATCATCAATACTTGAATTATAAATCACAAATTTAGAAATAATTTCATTTACTTTCTTATATCAAATAATCTGAAGGAAAAAATCTACAGTGATTTATTTTTTATGAAAGAGGTATTTGTAGTTACTTTATCATCCACTTTTTTTCAGTAAAAAGGGAATTAAACTATTACAGGACACCTTGTTAAGTAATTATATAGCAACATCACTGTGCAATTAAATAGCCATCAGTCCCTGCAGCTGAGAAATTTCAGGTAATTATTCAAAGATAATTTAATAGGAGAATTACTGTATTCAAGCAAGCATTAGCTAGTAATCTACCTCAATTAAAGCAACCAATTAATTTCAGAACCTTGATAACAGTTGCCTTTGGCAAAACTATCCTTTCCCCTCATTTGATCCTACATATACAATATTCCTTAAACATCGTATAAAGTTAATTTACTTCTCCTAAAAGTATAATCTATTAATACCAGGCTCCTGAGAAATTAAACAAATGCAAGTATAAAAAACATTCCTTCTTTTTCTTCTCTTTCTCTCACATCTTCCACCCAGCCTCTTCTGTAGAAATTGAACAAGGTAGATCTGGATTCTGTCGCAGTAACTTCCTCAGTTTTCATCACAAAAAGCAGAAAACCTCCTTGCAATGCAAACACCCAGAAGGGGCTTTTGTTTTCAGATTGATTAGCTCATTAGACAAACTATCTTCAGGAAATGTGCTCTATGAATTTGGTGGTGATGATGGTATAGTAGCGAGATGCACTCTAAGACTTTTGGGTGGAGTTTCCTGGATTAGGTTTTTACTTGAGGTTTCACGCTCAGAAGAAAAAGCCTTCAGGTTTGGAGTCAGGTGGGTTTGGAAATCCATACTAAATATAGCTTTGAGTTGTTCTGGAGGCTGCTAATCTTGTTGATTTTCCAACAGGTTTTTAAACTGCTCCTTAACAACCCTCTTGTGTTGGATGTGGTCACAATTTTACTGGTTCCTTGGGTAATTCACTCAGCCTCTTTGACTGTCAGGTATGAAATGGCCTCCTCCAGCACAGGACACTACTAAGAGGCCCTTCTCAACCCAGTTGTGAGTGTCTTCTTCACTCAGTCCCTCATGCCAAGGGGCTTCCAGAAAAGAGAGCACATGGCCAATATCTGGAGCCTACTTGCCTTGAGGCTAAAGTAAAGGTAGTATAAGATTACTGATAATGGAGGGGAGAACATAGGTTTTGTTGTATCTTCAGATAACTAGAAATGCCAAAACACAGAAATGGTTTGCCTCTGGCCATCACTTTCAAAGACCCTGGAGTTCTCAGAGCAGCTGTGGAAAGTGGATAAGAAAACACCATGCAGATGTCCACAGATGACTCAGGAATTACTGCGGGCTCATCTCCCCACATCCTCATTCAGCAGTAGCATTTGTCTCTGTCACTTTAACATTTTATTTTGGCTGCCTTTTCATTTTCAGTTCCATTTAGAAAAATGACCCAGTATGGATTCTTTATTCTGATTCTGACCTACCATTCTCTTAGGACCCCAATTTCAGTATTGCCTGCATGGGAACATATTGCATCTATAGGAAATAAGTTCTTACCCATCCCAGGTCCTTGACACTCCACCTGACACAACCCTCATTTGTCAGAGGAGGGGGACAGAATGGTTACCATAGGTTACTGGTATGAAAGACATGTTGCTCAGACCTGTACTAGGGTGACGTGACCGAGGCTGAGTCATGCAAGTGATGGGTCAGATCCTGTTTTTTAAATGTATTCTTTTATATTGTTGCTGTACTTGCATCTAGCTGCTAATCACTGGAATAAATAACTGAATATAGTTGCACCACGCCACATGTTTTTCCACTTAGTCATTTTTTTCTAGGAAGTAAAAAGCGAATCACTTTTCTATTGCAAAACTGTAACAGCTATACCATAAACAGCAAAGCTTTTAAAATACTGATTTAAGATTGTTTTCATCTTCCACAAGGTTCAGCATTGTTTTTCTGATAGGGCTTAAGGTTTTGGAAATTTGTATGAGAAAAAATGTTTTGGTCGTCCACTTCATTTTAATTAACTTCAACCCAACAAAGCCATTCCTGAACTTGTGGCTTCCCAGTGAAGACTGAGAATTGAATTTGGCAAATTTTTGGTGTTGGTCATATAACACGTAAGAGAATGCCCCCAGGGCATCTGGTACTGTCTAGCACATATTAGTCTCAAAGCATATCTATTACATGAATAAGTCCCTCTCCCTTTCTCTTTAGGAGCAGGCTTTATCTTTGATGTGCCTTGGATAGTCTATAGTCTAATCAGCATACAATTATACTGTTAACTTCATGAAGTCTTTTAACTACTGGACCAATGCACTATTTTCATGTTACATTGAGATTAACCAATAGGAAAGACTAATCTTTTTAAAGCAAAGAGGCAAACAAAAATACTAGTTTGAATGTTCTATATCTCAGTTCATTTGGACTAGAAAGAATTAAAGAATTGAAAAAATAAAAATAGAGAAAAAATTAAATAAACTCCCAAAGGGAAATCAATGATGTTCCCTCCCACAAAAGAGTTTATTAGCATAAATATATTGATGAGGTCCAAGTCACAACTTGTAAGATTTTTTCTACTTTGTTATGCGGGCATCATCAGTAACTGGCAATATTTACTATCTAGAGTTGTGATTCTGTTGACATCCAGAGTGAAATTATACATCTATCAAACCCCTAATCACTAGTGCATTACCATCACATATAATCCAAATGATTAAAGCAGGTAATGATTTCTCCAAAATAACCACAAGATGCCCAAAGGATTTAATTCACTCTATCTCGGTATTTCTTGCTATTCTAATTATTACTGCTTTTGGAGTTAAGTTACCTGTAATTTTCTTTTAGAATTATAAATGGCATACTTTACTTTCCTATCATGTCATAGAACTCTGTTATTAATCACATTTTGGGAAAAAAACTTCAGAAGATTTAATAAGAAATTTTAAAGTCCCAGTGCATTTCTACGGCAATAAACTCCCAGCATTCCCTAAATAAAGCAGCCCATAATTGATTAATAAAAAGCTAAGTAATTTTGGTATTAATATGATCCTCTGGGGGGGCCCATAATCACAACTAGCAGGCCAGTCACAGTATTGCTCAATTACATATCCAGGTAAATAATCTGCAAATCGGCAAACCCTATAAGGGGATTTTCAGCATTTCCAATTTGTTAATCCAGGATAAATGCCGCTGAGAGGTCAGACAAAGGCCAGGCTCTTTCATATTTTGAGACTCTCAGTTTGTTAAAATGCTTTAAACTAGAGTTATCAAAGTTGTTTTATGTCTAAAATACAGCATTTCAATTGAGATGTTTATAGCATTAATGCCTAACACATTAGGCATGTGTGTTATGAACACACACAAAATACAATGCTCTGTGATTGTCCATATAAAAATTATATTTATAAAACTGTCAATTTGCAGTGCACTCCAAGTGGCATGACCTGGCACTGGGGCACTATAGTGTCATTCTCTCTGACCTGTCAGGATAGCTCTGTGATTGCATGTGTCCCTAAGCAGGAGGCCCCGGGCAGGGACCCACTGTACTCCGTCATCTGCACTGGGTTCAGATGCACCCAGCCGCCACTGGCACAAAAATGAAAGACCTTCTCGCTGCTCCCCACTAGTTGCTCTTGTTAGAAATCTAAGAAATGACACATTACAATTACCTAGAGAATCATTCTCTTCAGAAGTGTTCTCCCCTACACACCTTTTCCTGTTACAAGTTCTTTTTCCTCAACTAGAGCTCATGGAAGATTAGCAATTCTGCCTTGTAGAATTTTGAAAGTGTATGTCATTGTTGATACCCTGCCCTCTGCTCACCTCCCCCCACCACTTTGGTTTCTTTTGTTAAATAGTTCTAATTCCTTTACATTTCTTCTATGAGCCTTGGGCTATTTTTATCCTCTGAAACACTGAAATGATCACATTTAGAGCTTAAGGTATAAGACAGTAAAAAGAAATAATGTAATTTGCATGTTATTTTAACTGAAGGAACACATGTGATTGATTTGATCAAGACATAGTGTAAAGTTCTCCTATAAGGAAACATCACCATTTGCTTATCTATTTAATAGATATTGTGGAAGCTACAGAGTATAAGAAATGGGCCTTCATGTAATATTCTTAATATAAAAAGATCTCTTACAAATCAATGAGAAGCAGATTAACGTGGGGGAAAAATGAACAAAGGGCAAGAATAGGAAATTTCTAAAAGAATAATTTTGAGTAAGTGCTCAATTATCATATGAAAAAATTATCTTAAAAAAGTTCATCTTAAGCAGTAGTCAATTAGATGCATATTCAACCAATAATGGGATACTATTTTTCATCTATCAATCTGGCTTTTTTTTTTTCTTTTGGTGGTGATAGTAGTGATGGTGAGGGTGCTGGGAAATCAGTTCTCTGCTTCTGATGGAAGAGCCAAACTGACAGTACATTTCCAAGAGCAATTTCATAATATGAATGAAAAGCCTTCACATTTCATACTTTTAACATAGTAATTCTACTCCTAAGAATTTAACCTAAGCAAGCAATCACAGATATGTAGAAATACAGGGACATTTATGACAATCCTGTTCATAATGGTAAAATCTGAAATAATGTCAATGTCTGAAAATAAGGAGACTGGCTGAGTACAGTATAATATGTTCAAAGAAGCAAATAATGTTCTATTAAAAATCATATTGTAGGGATCCCTGGGTGGCGCAGCGGTTTGGCGCCTGCCTTTGGCCCAGGGCGCGATCCTGGAGACCCGGGATCGAATCCCACGTCGGGCTCCCGGTGCATGGAGCCTGCTTCTCCCTCTGCCTCTCTCTCTCTCTCTCTCTCTGTGACTATCATAAATAAAAATTAAAAAAAAAAAAAAATCATATTGTAAAGAAACTTTAATGACACAGAAATATGTTTTAAATGTGTTATGTTAAAAAATACAGGTTATAAACTATTAGCTATAATATGATAGTACCTTTAATAAGCATAGAATAAATATATACAGAAAAAAATTTGAGGGGCACCTGGGTGGTTCAGTGGTTGAGCAGATATCTGCCTTTGACTCAGGGTATGATCCTGGAGTCCCAGGATCGAGTCCCACATCAGGTTCCTCGCAGGGAGCCTGCTTCTCCCTCTGCCTGTGTCTCTGCCTCTCTCTGTCTCTCATGAATGAATGAATGAATGAATAAATAAATAAAATCTTTTTTAAAAATCTGAAAGGTTATATGCTGCAATATTTACAGTAGTATATCTAGGCGTAGAGAATGTCAATAATTTTTATTTTTAGCTTATGTTTATCTATTATTTCCTAAATTGTTTAAATTAAATAGGTATTATATTTTATAATTAGAAAACTATGACTTATAAAGAGAAGAAGTGCACTCTGATCACAGGGAGTCTATAATTCCATAGCATCTGCTATTTTTCTGATGGTCATAAATCTGAATATTTTGGGGGAAAGACACAAATTTTAATTTAAATGTGTTCATTAAATGTAGACCTAAACATGATTTAACTTTTCCATATTTATAAGGCTTTCCATTTAAATAAACTCACAGGTTTTTGAAGAAAAATCCTTTTTATTATTTATTTTTCATTCAAAATATAATTATTATAATGATGCAGAATCCTTTATATTTAACCTGTATATGATTTAAGCACAGCTTGGGAAGTTATACAAGTTTCTAAGGGATAAAGACAAACACTTGCATCTCATCTGGCTAGTGGAAAATAATGGGTAAAGGACCTTTAATGACATTGACCAAGAGAATCAGAAGTGCAATTTTCTTTAAGTTTGAGTACAGATGTCCATCCAAGGTTGATCTCTTTGGGATGGGCTTCCCAGGCTCCATGTTATCTGCATGCTTTGGTGGCCAGTGCTTTCCTCTTAGTCCTGAGAGAGACCACCAAGTCCCATGGAGGGTTCAGGGGCTCCGATTCTTGAATCCCATATTTTACGCTCTATACTATTCCCAACTAAGCATGGCCTCAGAAATCTCAGGTGCCTCTTAGTATATCAATTTTTGTTTTATTAATACTTTATATAATATTATGTAACATTTTTGATGAACATACATTTTAACTGCAGAAAATCTGGATATATGAAAGATACAAAGGACAAAAAAAATTCATGATCTCAAAACTCCAATAGAATCATTAACTTTTTGATGTATTTCTTTTCTCACTTCATAACATATTATGAACCTTTACCCATTGCCATCAAATATTCTCTTTCATATCATTTTTAATGATGGCATTCCATCTTATAGATGCCCCGTGGCTGATATGACCTTTTTCCCATTGTTGGGACATTTAGGTTGTATGATAAACATCTGACACAGACATTTATTTCTACTTGATTCTGATGAATCATCAGATTGATTGCTAGCAGTGAGACTGCAGGGTCAAAAGGTGGGAATATTAATAAAATTAATAAAATTTTTGATAGATATTGTCCATATTTGCACTAACCACTATGCATTGAAACATTTGCTTTAAAAAGATGGCCAATTCTTGGAATGCACTTTTGCACGTGGCCCATTATGTTTTCTTCCCTTAGGAAAAAAGTGATCTTTATATTTATTTTATTACAAGCAAGGATGATCATAACATATTTTCATATATTTATTGGTCATTAATCTCTCTTCTGTAAAGTGCCTCTTTGTTTCCTTTGTCCATTTTTTTGTTTAAATACTGAGCTTTTCCTTAATGGTTTTCAAATTGTTCTGTGCATTAATGGCCTTTATCCATTTATCAATTTGCCTATTCTAGACATTTTGTATATATGGAATCATGTAACATTTGCCTTTTTTATGTCTGACTTATTTTACTTAGCATGTTTCTAAGATTCATCCATGTTGTAGCATGTACCAGAACATTATTTGTTTTTATGGCTAAATAATATTCCACTGTTTATATAGGCTACATTTGGTTTATCCACTCACCTGTTGATAGATTGGATTTTTTTCTACCTTTAGTCTATTATAAATAATGCTGCCATGAACTTTGCATACAAATATCTGAGTACTTGTTTTCAGTTCTTTTGGAATTAGGAAATACCTAGGAGTGGAATGGGATCATATGGCAATCATATGCTTAACTTTTTTTTTTTTCATATGCTTAACTTTTTGAGAAACCATCAAACTGTTGTTACTCTTTAAGCCTTATAAATGCCACTAGGATCTAAAAGTAGAAGCTATAAGCTTCCTCAGCATGACTAGCAGACTCATACTGTCCACATTCCTTTTTTTCCAATTAGAATGAAAAAAAACAGCAGTGGAAAAGCTTTAAAAATTAATTCCAGTATAGTTAGCATACAGTGTTATATTAGTTTTAGGTGTACAATATAGTGATCCAACAATTCCATACATGACCCAATGTTCATCATGACAAGTGTACTCTTTAATCCCCATTACCTATTTCACCCACCCACCCCCCTACCTCCATATTCCTTTTCAAAACAGGGGCATCTTAAATGGAAATCAGAAATCTCCTCAGTCTCTTCATTGGAAATTTTTTTTGAGTAGATCACAATTCTGTCATACAGAATTGGCTTGCACCATAGTTCCATAATGAATGATCCTTGGAACTTAAATAAGTCTTAGAGGCCACTGCTCATTTATTTATTTATTTGACCAAATTATTTTCTCTCATGGCAGAGATGCTCTATTTTATTTCCAGTACTGTAACAAAGGTTTCATTTTGGTGAAGCACAAATATTTCAATACTAGCCTTGGCACTCACTGGTCATGAAGTATGTCTTAACGTGCCAACACAGACTAATTTATTTGTTTGTTCATTTATTTATTTATAGACTTATTTATTTATTTTAAAGAGAGAGAGAGAGAGAGAGCATGTGCAAATGAGGGGAGGGGTGGAGGGAGAGCGAAAACATCTCCAGTAGACTCTCTGCTGAGCAAGGAGCCAACCTGGGACTTGATCTCCTGACCCTGATGTTATGATCTCAGCAGAAATCAAGATTTGGATGCTCAAGCAACTGAGTCACTCAGGCACCCCAACAGAGACCAATTTAAAGTTGGTTCTTAAAGGCATTTCTTTATTTACATTTGAGGATACTTTATAAGGTTTTGTCTTCTTGACTTCCCAGGAATTGTACGCCAAAAAAGTAAGTCCATTTTTTAAAAAGATTGCAATATTTATGAGAGAGACAGAGAGCATGAGCCAGGGGAGAGGGAGACAGAGGGACAAGTAGACTCGCACTGAGTGTAGAGACCATCGCAGGTCTGGGCTTGATCCCTTGACCCTGAGATCATGATCTGAGCTGAAATCAAGAGTTGGATGCTCAACTGAGCCCCTCAGGTGACCCTGTAAATCCATTTTTTAAATCAACCAATCTTTGAGTGTGAATTGTTAATGTAGACTTGAAGCATTAAAAATTTTTTAACTTGAAGAGAAATTTAGACCTATAATGTTACTGAAGTAAAAATATTCCTTCATCTTAATGAAATCTAAGATGATTCTTTAGAAAAATTCTACAATTCTTAACAGTAAACTGATTTACTCTTGTCAGCATATTAAATGTTGGGACTATTGAGAAATACGTCTTCCTGAAGGATTGAATGTTGAGCACCCCTCAGGACACTGAGAATTATTTTGGCTCAATTCTATTAATGTACAGCCCAAGAAACTCAAATAGAAGAGTAAGCAGAGGAGGGAAGTGAAGGTAATCCAATTCAGAATGATGTAATATCTTTCTTTACTAGAGTAATAAAAAGACCCCTGATAAGGCCTTGGAAGACCTATCTGAGTTTGAAGTCCATCCCCACCATATACTACTTGTGAAATGAGCCTCAGTCTTCTCTTTTGTAAAATAGATATTAAAAACAACAACAAAAAACCCAACCTAACAGAGTTGTTAAGGAGATAAAAGTGCTTTTAAAACAGGAAGCCTATACCACTAGTTCCCAAGTAAAAGCAGTTTTGCTCCTCTGAAGGTATTTGGCAATGTCTGGAGACATTTTTAGTTGTTACAATTGGGAGAGGGTGGACTACTGCCACCTATTAGGTAGAAGCCAGGGATGCTGCTAAATTAATACCCCATATCGCACAGACCAGCACCTCACAACAAAGAATTACTCAGTCTAAAGTCTCTCAGTCCGAAGCTGAGAAAACCTGCTCTACAATTTTTTATAATTATTACTTTCATGCAGTGAGCCACCACTCACTTCTTTGATTTCACTGCTATGTTCTTTTTCAACAGTTCAGGGTCTTACCAAGAGCTCCCTTCTTTAACCAAACACCAAGTAATGTAACCACAAAATTGCTTCTTTATCCAGGTTATCACTCTTCTCCTGTCAACATACACCAGTTACATGTCTATAGACAATACTAGTAATTGTAGGACTTGAACATGCTCAAATCATGACTTCTTTTACGTGTATCACCCAAGAGCTCCACTTAACATGAAATGGTAGAGTTGAGAAACAGCATTCAAGCATTAAATGGTAGAATAGCTGTTGGATGAGGCTGAATGAAGACCGAGGCAGCTGTTTTGTGAGCAACCAAGCTATTTGTTTGACTTCCTAAGATAGCTGCGTCTTTTCTATGTTTCAGATTCTCTCTTTGGAAATGAAACTTGAGAAAGAGAGTCACAGTCATGAATGAGGATGGAGGCTCTCTCATACCAGCTCTCATCAAAGCTGTTGCTATTGATGAGGCATCACTCTTTTCTGTGCAGGTGAAGAGCCATGGTGAAAAATGAAAATACGTATTTTCCTCATATGTCCTGTACATGAAGCTTCATTGCACAAATTCATAAATGAAACAGAAAATATGGCACACCTGGGTGGCTCAGTGGTCGAGTGCCTGCCTTCAGCTCAGGGCGTGATCCTGGAGACCCAGGATCGAGTCCCACATTGGGCTCCCTGCATGGAGCCTGCTTCTCTCTCTGCTTATGTCTCTGCCTTCTCTCTGTGTTTCTCATGAATAAATAAATAAATATTTTTTTAAGAAAAGAAAATATACTGTCTCTGAATTACCACCGAAAATTCCAATTAGTTTAGTCAACTCTGTTAAAAGAATGGGACAGTTAATTCAATGATTAAAAGAAATAATAAAACCTGCTCATACTAGCTGTTTGACTCAGACTGCGTCTAAACACATAAGCTGATCTGACTGGTTAAGTCAGTCAATGGTTCAAGAAGCTGGTGAATAGAGATCATTTGAAGAGATGATGGTTTTTTAGTCTCATGGAGATATAACCTTTACCTGACTGTAAGTGAATCACAAAATTATGTATCTCTCTAAAATTATACAGGCAATTATGAATACCCCAATTAATAAAAAGAGAAATGCCTTTATTTGCTTAGTGGACAGGGATATGAAAAACAAGGAAAAGTGCACATGCTATTCAATAGACATATGATTAATTCTAGATGATTCAGTCAGAAATCCTATTCAAAGAAAAAGCTATTTATCCAAGCTATTTATCACCTTCTGGGTTTGGTTGATGCAAAAGGTGCCTTAATTTCTCTCACATATAAAAGCAGTAGATCTTGATGTCCAAATACATACTAAATGTAGGCATTTCTACACATTGTTGTCAGATAAGGACTCAGAGCACATTTTTGAAGATTCTTGGAAGGCCACTGAACTTGGATTACTCTTAGCTAAGTTATCTAAAACACTTCAAATACTTTAAAATAAAACTAATCCCTATACTGGTGGGTTGAAAACTTTTCCTATCCCCAGGGCACTAAAATAATACCCTTTCGAACAGTAGGTGAAGTATTTTAGGCGACAGCTCTCTAGTTATAACAAGGCAAGTCAATTTTTAGGAATTAGGGATGCTAATCACAGTGTCTCAAGATGTGCATTGCTGGGAAGTGAAATATAAGGCCACAAATTGATATGACTGCAATGTGCTACGCTCCCTCGAAGGAGATGTAAATGGGAGGGAGACTCGGCTTTCTGGTCCCTCCACGGCTTGATCCATCATAAAGGTCAAGATAATTGGCCACATACAGCAAAATCAACACTGCTTGCTCTCCCCTAGCCTAGCAGATAAGCATAGAAACTCAGCTTCCTACAGGGCTAAGTGGTGGCTAGCCCAGGTGGAGGAGGAGAAGGTCTGAAAATATGCATGTAAGAACACAAGGCACTGTAATGATGCCATCAAATTTAGCATTAAATATATTTTACAACCAATTGAGATACTGTAGGTTGCCCCAAACATGCATGAAATTCTTCCAGGGTTTTACCAGACTGCAGACTCTCTCATGTTTATGCCTTTCTAGTGTTTCTGGACTTTAAAAGCTCTGAACACTATAAATATACTTGTGTTAACAAGTGAAACTGCAATGAATGCAATTTCTGGTTTCATGCCATCATTAAAGCATGACTATTTGAGCATTTGACTTCTCTGAAACATCCCAACCAATCTTGTAACCAAAAGCTAAGGCAAGCATTGGCTCAAATAAAGGAGGTCGGAAAATTCACATAAAAGTAAAATAACTGACTTACTAAAAGTTGTCAAATAGATTACAAGTTTTGTATGTGATAGGAATCTGTTACAGAAATTATCAAAGGCATATATTTCTTTTATAAAGTGAGGTTCATGATTAAGATGCAAAGCAGACAAGACTGTCAACTGGTTTCATCACACACATGATTATATATAGGACTTTACGGGTATAGGATATGTGCAGTTGAATTACTCCCCAGTGGTTAAAAGGGTTCCACATTTGGATGATGTTCTGAGTTGCTGTTTTGAAATTCTTAATTTTTTTAAAGACAAAAAAATCAGATCTCTGAATTTTCATTTTGCACTGGAGCCCACAAATCATGTAGCTGGTCCTGACTGTATGAACAATTTAACCTCTACAGAAATGTTTCTGTCTTAGACTTTCCGGTAAGACTCCATGTGAGAAATATCACCCTCAAGGGATAAACCAAAGTGGAATAAGAGGTAGCTTTAACGAAAAGAGAACCCATTTGGGGGGAAGCTGAAAATGTAAAGACAAAAAATAATTACGGATTTTGAAGAAACAATTGAATCTTTTCACCCTGAGCAACTTGAGTTAAAATCATAATGTAAGAAAGCAACTCTTTGATTGCTAACCAGAAGTCACTATGGGGAAAAAGGAAATCCAGTGTCTGAACCATAGGACATTAAGAAGCAAGTTAATTTGAGTTCTTTTCTGAAGTTTATTTAAAAGACTGGAAGCGTTTCAAAGAGAACAGTTCAAGAGCTGCTGACGTATGCTTAAGTTGGTGCTAATTAGCACTCAGAGTAGGTCTGCCCTAGTGTTCCGGGGAGTAAGTAGAAGCATAAAAAAAGTACACTCGAGTATTAGCAGTGATTAAAAGTATGGCAGTGGGTGGGAGTGGGCAAGATTATTTACTTTGTAAAATGGAAGCACTAAGCATGGAGAAAGAGCTTGCAAGTGAAAAAGTGAGCACTTTTGAGGAAGTATATGGGGGAAATAACCAAAAATAGTATGAAAAGAGTATTACAGCATACAAAACACTCAGAGGAGACAGTGAGGACTTACTCGATGGGCCCTAATGAGCACTAATAAGCTCTCCAGGATTTGAGGCCTAAGGCTATTAGTGTATTAAAAGTTCTCGCACTTGTTCACAATAGGTTATATCCGGCAATCCTCCCTCCAGGAAGATAAATTGTACTCAGATGCAGAATAATAACTAATGTATGTATAGTGCATCATAATTTACATAGATGATCTTTTACATAAAAGATTTTTTTACGCTTATAACATCCCTGTAATGTGCATAGTATAATACCACTTGACAGATGAGATAATGAGGCTCAGAAAAGGAAAGTGATTCCCTAAGAACACAAGTCAGAAGGTAATAGTCCTCTTATTCCAAGACCTGTGCTTTTCCTACCATAAATGTAGTGAACGGCGTGTGATGTGTTCTAATCTGGAAACAAGGTCAACAACAATAATAACCACAGGGCCTCTTTAAAGACTCCCGCCTCCTTCCTTCCCTCCCTCCCTCTCTTCTGCCTGCCTTCCTTCCTTCCTTCCTTCCTTCCTTCCTTCCTTCCTTCTTTCCTTCCTTTCCTTCCTTCCTTCCTTCCTTCCTTCCTTCCTTCCTTCCCTAGAAACTGGATTACTACCAGTCTTCCCATCTTCCACTTCCAGTCTGTTCACAAGAGAATGACTAAACAAAGGCTCAGCACTCAACCTCAGACAGATTGTTAATAACTGCTTTAGGCTGTTGTACCTGATTGAGCTCAGAAATGATACTACAAGTTGCTCACCCCATGTGCTTAAGAAACAATATTCTCAAAAAAAAAAAAAAAGAAACAATATTCTCCTTTCCTACATTGCATTTTGGTTAAAAATTAAGATGAGAAATTTAGGCAAGATGACAAAGAATGCAACTTCCCTCATCTGCTTTCTCATCAGCCCACTGCTTTTCTGGTTTCTGTCCCCACCACACCTAGCAGTTCAGGGTCAAGCATGGTCACAATTTCTGTTTATATGGATACACTTTCAGTTATTTAACCTCTAATCATCAATCCACCATTGCTTCTTCTCTTCTATAGCAGGTTCAGGATGTCACATGGACTTGGCCTCTTCTCTTGGTCCCATCTTGCTCTATCCTCTCCCCATTCCAACACTGGAGCTCAAATGCAGCTCAGCTTTGTGATGGGTAGGTAGGTTTTGGGCATATTCAGCTTCAGATTGCTGAGAACTGTGCTATCTAATTTGGGAGGCACTAGCCAAATGAGGTTATAAGAGCTTGAAATGTGGCTAGTAGGATAGAGGAACTTGGTTTTAAATTGGATTTTAATCTAAAAACTAAATTTAACAGAAAACTTCTAAATACATTTGGCATAATTTGGATTTGTGAGTTTGCTCTTCTTTCTTTTAATTTTTTATAAAATTTATTCATGAGACACACACAGAGACAGAGGCAGAGACACAGGCAGAGGGAGCCCAAGGTGGGAATTGATCCCAGGACCCAGAATCATGACCTGAGGCCAGATGCTCAACCACTGAGCTATCCAAGCATCCCTGTGACTTTGCTTTTCAACTGTGAATTTATATAATATAAATCAAGTCTTCATAATCAAAGTTTAGCTTCCATACTGAGATGTGCTGTTATGTGTAAAATACACACAAGACTTTGAAGTTTTAATAAGAAAAAAACAATGTAAGCTATCTCATTAAATTTTTTAATAATGAATCCACGTTAAAATATAGTATTTAGGATATACAGGATTTTCAAAGGTATATTATTAAAAGTAATTTCACTTGTTTCCTTTTACCTTATTTAATGCTACTACTGAAAATTTTAAATTACATATGTGACTGTCATTATATTTCTTTTGGACAACATTGGCTTAGGGGCCTGGTTAGAGACAGATGTACAAGGGAGACTGTCAGCCTTTAAGTCCTTTCTGCTTTATCACTTATTAAAATAATAATACTAAGATTAATGACAACTCTACAATAATGCATAACATTTCAATAATAGCTAACATTTGTTGAACATTTACTAAGTCCCAGACACCGTTCTCAATTATAGGCAAACAATTCTCATAACAACTCTATGATGATAATATTTTTATTCCCATTTTAAAGATGAAGGAACTGAGGTGTAGAATTGAGGTAGTTTGTCTTACAGTTTGTAAATGGCAGAGTGAGAATCTGAACCCAAATATATCTAACTTTGGAGCTTTCACATAAGTGAAACAGCTTGATTATATTAAAATGTGCTACCTAGTATAAGATATTTGGGGTGGTACTTTCCTGAACTCTATTTAAGGAGACAGTGCAATAGTTATTAATATATTGTATAACCTGTATTGCTACTGAATGATTAAGTCTACTGGGTGCTCTACTGAATATAAAAAAAATTAAGTTTGTTCTTTCATAGTTCATATACACAATAAGTCCCCAGCTTTGTCAAACACTGTTTAAATCTGAGAAAGGTAAGTAAATCATGAAGCTATTTTTAAATAATAATCAAGATAGTTGGTTTGTTGCAAACAAAAATGTCAAGGAATTGGACTTCTTTGTGGTATAAATGGAATTTATTTTCTCTATTGTCAACTCATTAGCAAAATATTTTATACTAACATGCATTATGCATGCTTCCATCTGTAACTTTAAATGTAATTTCATTCATTCATTCATTCATTCATTACACAGTTATTAATTGGGTGCTAATATTCCAAGAACTAACTATGAAATGGACATAAAAACACAGTCTAAGAAGAGAATTTGTGCCTGGAGAAAATAGGCCCTGGGGGACTTAGATACACCCAACCTCCCTGTAAACTATAATTTTTTAAAGTTTATATTTGTATGATATCAATATCTAAAACATACATTTTGGATATTGGTTGGGTATTTCATAGTTGGCATAACAGAATATTCAAAACTTGATCTCAGCTTGCACAAAAACAATGCAGCTGCTGAGTGAAAACAGATGCCAGGAGGAACCATGCTGAGGATAAAGGAAGGACATTGTGGGAAGCACAACTTTATAATAACTTGAGGCATCCCATCTAATGACATTCTAATTTGGCTCTCACTTATCGGGTAACGCACCAGACAGCTTCAACTATCATTTGTCTGGCATCCATTAAGTATTGTTTCCTTATAATAGTTAGCTTTGTGTGTTGGACAATGAATGAGGTGGGGGAGACCATCTAAGGCATATGAGAAATAAACCTTAATGACAACAAACAATTTGTCAGACATTCTTTTCCCTCAGCTTTAACATTTGGGTGCCATATAGTGAATTAAATGATCTAACCCATCTCATTCATCATCCAAAACAGAACAAACTGTTATAGTCAAGCTTCTCGAGAAGATTACCTGACAGTTGATGTATGAATCCATGGAGGGACTGCATGACGAAGGAACATTAAAGATGACAAGTGATGTATCAGCCTTTTGGCCAGTTACTTTCAGTGTATAACAGACACACATATATGTTTGGCTAAATGGTGAGGAATAACTAAGTCTGATTTGAGATAGTCGGTGGGCTTAAGGAAAGTTACAAGGGACCACAGCACAAATATATGGAAACTAAGTATTGACACCACTTTCTGCAGCATTTAGTCATTCAACAAACATTTACGAGGCACTAACTGTGGGTCGGTACTCATGGAGTGCCAGATTTTTCTTCTGGGGGCTCAGAGAGTTAATGAGTCCTGTTCAGACTCACCAAGCTAATAAACAGAAGACCAGGAGCTCAAGCAGAGTTCCTCTGACCACAAATCCAGCATTCTGAACAGTGTGACACGCTGCTTCTTCTCAGTGTCTAGAGATAAATGGTTTGGTTCCTGCTCCACTTAGTTTCCCTAGTCATTTGAGCCATCTCCTCCCATAGCAAAGTCAGTTTGTTCCATCACTCTGGGACCTGGCTGAATTTGTCAATTTGAATAGAGAATTCAATAAAGGGTAATCTGCATCTGAGCTATAATGACCTTTAATTTTCTTTCAATTTGGGAAAAGAACAGAAAAGAATAAATAGATAAGTTTTTCAAAGTATTTTACAGACATGAAGATTCCAGGGTTTAATTTTCAAGGCTTGGTTCTGCAGATTAAAATAATTTGGTGTTACTATTAGACTCATTGGTTTGTTACTCTATTTAACTAATTGCTTCCAGATTTGGGGATAACGCAAGGAGGTTCTTTGTGCCAAGGAATAGGTATCTTCTTGAACAGGACCAAAACTCAAGACCTAAAGCAGACAAGGAAAGGGCAGAGGAAAATGTGTTTCCTGAATATCTACTATGTGCTAGTCTCATTTACACATATTTTAAAATTTTTCTATCACAAAAATCCTGCAGAGTATTATCATCATCTTACTCTGTAGGATTTTGTGATAAATAAATAAGGAAGAAACTGAGATTTAGTAAGTTTAACTAATATATCCCAAGTTACTGGCTAGTTAATGGTAGAGCTGAGGGTAAATCCCAAATTTGTTTAAAATTAAAGCTCTTTTCACATGGTACCATGCCTCATGTCTCTCAAGTTTATCTCTCGGTACGCTTTTCTATTAATTACTTTGCAGGTAGATGGAAACAGAGCTCCTGATCTTTTATTTAAACTCTTCTCTACTCAGTCTCTTTGTCACAGTGAGGTTGTACTTGCTAACAGCCTTCGAATAATGCTTAACTCTACATCTAGCTAAGGCTTTGCAGTCCTTCCTATATGTTACCTTTTCAACTGGCTTTCAGATAAGCAGATCTAATTCTATTTAAAAATTATTTAGAAGCTGCCTTACGTAATGAGATTATCAATTTTCAAAGAAATAGTATGCACTAAAGTGCACTCAATTCTATAATTATACTGAGCACCATGTAATCTTTCACATCTATATGCCAAAATATCAGCCACCATTTAAGGCTACCTTACATGCCATTTCTTCTGAAAGATATTTCCTGATGTCACTATAGAACTTGGGATCCTCCTCTCATGGTATCTATTACTTTTGTTCATATTTGCAGAACATGCACTATATAAGCTACACCATGTTCAATGTACCAACATCATCCTCGTTCTCATGCAGCTTAAAATCTAGCAGAGTGACCCCATAACCATTCAACTATTAAAGGCTTAATTCCATTTATAATAAGTGCTATGAAGGAAAACTCTCTGCCATTATGCACTGTGTGGAGAAAAATAAAAATACAAGTGATGATACATACATTTTTCCTGTTTACATAGTTCTAGATAATGGGCTTCCCTCTCCAAACTAGCATATTTTTCATACTTACTAGAATGCACAAAGAACTCAACTTGAAAAAAAAATGTACCTTTCTCAAGAGTTTACCAGAAACAAAATATGTATAAGATCTATATGAAGAAAACTACAAAACTCTGATGAACAAAATCAAAGGAGAACTAAATAAATGGAGGGATATTCCATGTTCTTGGACAAGAAGACTCCATATTGACAAGATCAATTCTTCCCAACCTAGTCTATAGATTCAATGCAATCTCAATAAAAATCCCAGCAAGTTACCTTGTGGATATTGACAAACTAATTCTAAAGTTTATACAGAGAGGCAAAAGACCTGGAACAGCAAACACAATAATGAAGAGAGAAAAAAAGCTGGAGAAACAATGCTACCCAACTTCAGGACTTACTATAAAGCTTTTACTATAAGACAATATGGTATTGGTAAAAGAACGGACAAGTAGATCAATAAAACAGGACATCCCAAAAGCAGACCCCATAAAAAGAGTCAATTGACCTTTGACAAAGGAGCAAAGGCAATATAATGGAGCAAAGATAGTGTCTTCAGTAAAATGTGCTAAAACAATTGGATGCCTATGTGCAAAAATAAATTTAGACACAGACCCTGTACCCTTCACAAAAATTAATACACAATTAATATAAATGTAAAACACAAAACTATACATCTCCTGGAATACGACTCATGAGAAAACTTAGATGACCATAGGTATGGTGATGAGGTTTTAGATAGACTAAATCCATGAAGGAACTAATTAATAAGCTGGAATCCATTAAAATCGAAAACTTCTGCTCTGTAAAAGCACTATCAAGAAAATTAGAAGACAACAGACTGGGAGAAAATATTTGCAAAAGACACATACGATAAAAAACTGTTATCCAAAATGTAGAAAGAACTCTAAAAAATCAACAATAAGAAAAACAACAACCTGGTTTAAAAAATAGGCCAAAGGCTTTAACAGACATCTCACTCAAGAAGATGTATAGATGGCAAAAAAGCAAATGAAAAGTTGTTCACATCTTATGTCACCAGGAAAATGCAAATTAAAGCAAGGAGATAGTACCACATAATTTTTAGAATGGCCAAAATCCAGAAAAATGACAATACCAAATGCTGGTGAGAAGGAGGAGCAATAGGAACTCTCACACATTGCTGATGGAAATGTAAAATGGTACAGCCACTTTGGAAGACAGTTTGGCAGTTTCTTAGAAAACTCAAGATACTCTTACCATATAGTCCAGCAATCACACTCCTTGGTATTTACTCAAAGGAGTTGAAAATATGTTCATATAAAAACTTGAACATGGATGTTTACAGAAGATTTATTCAGGGTTGCCAAAACTTGGAAGCAACCAAGATGCTCTTCAGTAGGTCAACAGTGGTACATGTAGACAATGGAATATTATTCAGTGTGAAAAATAAATGAGCTATCAAGCCATGAAGAGACATAGAGGAAACAAGTGCATATTACTAAGTAGAAGAGGCCAATCTGAAAAGGCTACATGGTATATGATTCCAACTGCATTACATTCTGGAAAAGGCAAAACTATGGAGATAGTAAAATGATCAGTGGTTGCCAGAGGTGGAGAGTGGGGGAAATGAATAGGCAAAACACAAAGGATTTTTAGTGGTGTGAAAATAGTCTGTATAATATTATTACAATGGATAATATCATTATACAGTTATCCAAACTTATAGAATACACACCACCAAGACTGAACCCTAAGGTAAACTATGGACTTTGGGTGATGATAACATGTCAATGTAGGTTCACCCTTGGTAAAAAATATACCCTCTTGGTGAGTGATGTTGATCTATGAAACCTATGCATGTATGGGGGCAGGGAGTATATAGGAAATCTCTGCACCTCTCTCTAAATTTTGTTATAAACCTAAAACTGTTTAAAAAATAAAGTCATAAAAATAAAATAGCTCCAGGCTTATGCATTAATGAAGCAAAGACAATGGGGCAAAACCTGAACAACTGCAGACTTCATGGAGACTATGAGAGGGCTGTCTCTCTAATCCTTAATCTGCAGAACCACTTAAAAACCCACAGCTTTGGGGATCCCTGGGTGGCTCAGTGGTTTAGCGCCTGCCTTCAGCCCAGGGCGTGATCCTGGAGTCCTGGGATCGAGTCCCATGTTAGGCTCCCTGCAAGGAGCATGCCTCTCCCTCTGCCTGTGTCTCTGCCTCTCTCTTTGTGTCTTTCATGAATAAATAAATAAAATCTTAAAAAAAAAAAAAAGACCCACAGCTTCAGTGAATTCTAATTAGACTGACCGAATGTCAGATCAAGAAAAATCCTTAGAACTAACTAATCCAGAAGGTCCAGACTTTTAGCTTCTATCATTTTTATGGAGAAAGACAGAAGGTTGCCAGCCTCTTATTTTGCCAAATGAAGAGGTTACATAAAACTTACCGTCTATTTATCTGTGATTCTGTAAGTGAGTAGACATTTGGAAACCAAACAGGAAGAAAACTTTGTCTCAGTAGAGGAGAGCAAGAACAGGGACAATGCTACAGCAATAGAGATATAGATACAAATACAAATACAGAGTAAAATATTATTGCTACATGCAATATTGTTTTTATTTTCCTCATTTCATCTTAGACTAGTCAAAACTGGATTTTAAGAAACTGATCTCCTCCAAACTCTTCAGAGGGACAATGACTGACCAAGGTTATAAATTAGTGGTTACTGGGGTTTGAACCAGTACCCAGGTCCATGGAGCCCACCTCAGTGTTCCTTCTAATTACCTGCATCTCATGGGACTTTGGGAGTATGACAAAGGGCCTGAGACGGAAGGTGAGGTGAATCCTGCTCTACATATAGGATTATGCAACTTTGGAGTTAGGGAGACTGGTAGAGAAAAAGGAATAAAAAAGTAGAGAAACATTCTGAAGGGAGGAGGTGAGAATATTTTTAGTTCCTAAGAACACTCTCTTTCCACATTTCTCTTCTCTAGAGCAACAGCTGGGGAGGGGAGTGGTGCAGATAAAGGGTTTTGAGGATAGTAAAACCATGATGATCAGGTAATTTTTATTTATTTTATTTATTTTATTTTTAAAGATTCTATTTATTCATGAGAGACACAGAGAGAGAGAGAGAGAGAGGCAGAGACACAGGCAGAAGAGGAGGAGAAGCAGGCTCCATGCAGGGAGCCTGACATGGGACTTGATCCCAGGCCTCCAGGATCATGCCCTGGGCTGAAGGCAGTGCTAAACCACTGAGCCACCTGGGCTGCCCTGATCATGTAATTTTTAAATCTCCTAATATGTTTTCAGAACTTTTATCTTTTATCATAATCCTTTGAGGTAACTCTTCCCAGATGAGGAGACTAAGGCTCAGTGAGGGGAAGCAATATGCCTAAGATCGGCACATTCAAATCTAACTCAAGTTCAGATACCCACTATGTCACACTGTCTCATATTGCTATCCAGAGAAAAGGAAGTACATTTGTTGAGCTCCTACTATGTGCCAGGCCCTAGGTTTACTGTTTTTCATAATTTATTTCATGTAGTATTGACCTTATCCTATTTATCTCCTTCTTTTCTCAGGTAAGGAAACTGAGAGTGAAGATGATACAGCCAGTAAGTGGAGGAGCCAGGAATCAAATGCAACAAAATTATTCACATTGGCCCTTGAAGTAGAGATTTGACGAGAAGCTAAAAAAATAGTATGCTTTTGTATTGCATTCAAAGAGAACATATGCAATAGCAAATAAATTAGCCATACTCTGGTTACACTGTGATATTTTCAGACTGATAGTTTGAATCACATGAAATTGCCATTTTTGTAGGTCAGAAGTGAAATTTGAGATTGCGTATGGTTTAATCGAATATATTTCATATTAAGTTTTAGTAATCCAAAGCTTTCTGCCTCTACTTAACCTTGGCAATAGTTAAAGATCACCAGCTAATAAGAATAGTGACAGTGATAATAAAAATAATAATAATTATCAACTATATCATTTTTCAAAAACCTATTAAGCCTATTTCTCCAATATATATATATTTTTAGTATGCTAAAAATACATAACATAAAATCTATCATTGTAATTATTTTTTTAAAGATTTTATTTATTTATTCATGAGAGATACAGAGAGAGAGAGAGAAAAAAAAGAGAGGCAGAGACACAGGCAGAGGGAGAAGCAGGCTCCATGCAGGGAGCCCGACGTGGAACTCGATCCCGGGACTCCAGGATCAGGCCCTGGGCTGAAGGTGGCGCTAAACTTCACCCAGGCTACCCTGTAATCATTTTTTTTAAAGATTTTTTTATTTATGAGAGAGACAGCCGGGGGAGGAGCAGAGGTACAGGGACAAGCAGATCCTGTTCTGAGCACAGAGCCCGAGGTGGGGCTCCATCTCAGGACTCTGAGATCATGCCAGAACTGAAACTAAGAGTCAGATGCCTAACCCACTGAGCCACCAGGCATCCCACCATTGTAACCATTTTTAAGTGCACAGTTCAGTTGTGTTAAGTATATTCATAATGTTGTGAAACAATTTCCAGCACTTTTTCATCTTGCAAAACAAAAACTATTCCCATTAAACAAGGGACTCCATGAGGGACCATGTGCCCAGTGGTGTCAGATCAAAGGAAGTCAATTTTCAAAAGAAGTCAATTTGGAATTTTGTGTGGAGTTTCCAAGTTCTAATGTTGACTTAAAAAAAAAAAAAAAAAAAACTTTGTTGAGATAGAATACAAATACCATAAATTCACCCATTTAAAGTGTACTATATAATGGTTTTTGGTTCCGCAACCATATGTGATGTAACCATGACCTCTATCTAGTTCCAAAACATTTTAAATCAGTCCCAAGGGAGATCCCATGCCCAATAAGCTGTCATTCTCCATTCTCTCCTCTCCCCAACCCCTAGTAACTGCCATTCTACTGTCTTTATGAGTTTGACTGTTCTAGAAATCTCACATTTCTATTATTTTTGAGTGTGTAAAATGTGCAAGATGCCTTATACACTTTATTTAATCCTAATAAAGCTCTACGAAAAAAGTCCTATTATCCTCATTTATAGCCTAGGAAATAAAAAAGGTGGATATAAAGTTATATCTGAAATTAATCCATTATTTCATGTGTTCAAATATGTTATATTCATATTAGTTACTGATGAAAATAATTTACACCCTAGAGATTTCCCATATTTTTTATTATTGGAAGGTGGTGGTAGATTTCCAAATACCCAAATAATGGAGTTCAACAGATACTTGATTAATAACTAAGAAAATGATATAACAGAATCCCTCCTTAATAAAAGATAATATGAAGGAATCAGAAAATATTTGAGAGAGAACATGCAAAAGCTCATAGTAACATTATCCATGTAGAGGTTTGGCCAATTTTTCTAAAACAGTAGAAAACTACAGAGAACAAACACTTGTGACCTATACACTATCAAAAAATTGATAGACTTCTTGCATAAACATAAGATACCTGAAAGAAAAAGGGGGGAAGGACTTAACTGTAAGAATGACATTCTATTCTGGAATGTCATTGACAAAATTAGTTGAACTCTGGAGGAAAGAGCATGTTTTTAAATGGATTAAAATGTTAGATGGGATATTATGTAGTATGTTCTTATTAGCATACAGACAACCAAGAGAACTGAGTCTTGAAGAATTAATGAAGCCCTTGTGTTTGCAGCATTTACAGAAAGACGGACGATTTTTGGTTAGCAGAAAACAGCTTTGTGTTCATACTTCAACTTTATTTTTTTTAGCAGAAAGGCAAAATTGAAGAGGGTTAATACTAGAGGTTTTATTGTTCCTAAAACAAATGAAACAGAATTGAAAAGGGAATGGCAAAACATTTGCATGAAAGGGCATTCCTATTTTTATATTACTGAAATGGGATTTACTTTCAAAGTAAAGTTAGATTTTTATAAAAGAATTATTTTAATTGAGAAGGAGAATTACATAATAAGTAATTCTTTCTTGAATAAATATTTTTAATAATAAGTAATGAACTACTTAAAAGATAGTTTTATATAAGATATATCTATACAGTTAAATTTATATCTGTAAACAAAATGGCTTTAGATTTATAGAAAATATTTAAAAATTATGTCTTTTCACCTTTATTCCTTCCACTTGATGAATAAATATTTTCCTTGTTTTTTCCTTTCAAAAGTCTCCCAAGAAAAACTTCTTTTAATGCATGAAACTCTTCAGAAATTTAATATCTTTAGGCCCTAATATACTTAAGATTTTCCTTAGATATATTGCTTGAACTTAAATTTGATGGTAACCAAGTTTTTACTCTACAGATTTTGTGGAAATCCTATGTCCAAATCTGATTTCAGTGAGCTTTGGCCTTCTGAGATTTGTCAACCACCCAGTTGTCAAATCTTTTTCCTTTTTGAAAAAGAAATGTATTCAATTCAATGCAAATCATTCTGTCATCTTTCAAGGACAAAAGACTGAATGAATTATGGATCTTAATTTTTACCTATAATTGTCTAGAATAATGTTTTAGAAAATCTGAAGAATCATAGAATTTCAGTGCTGGGGGGACCCTTCAAGATACTGAATCCATTCCCTCCTCTCTCCAGAGAGAGACGCTAAGTGGCTTCTCCAGACATGACACAGTTAGGGTCGAAGGCAAAATCCAAATATAGTTTTCTAATAACCATCTAGCGCAAAACCCAAACTATTGACTTCCTCAAGTTCTTGTCCAGATCCTAGACAATATAAGGTTTCAACTGAATAAATTAAACGGTGCTATTTTTTTTAGGAAGAAATTCCAGGATACTGAAGTGAAATAATAGTGATTCTTGCACCCTAACACATCACTCTACATAAAGGGAAACTGCCAGTGCCTGTGTTGGCACAGTGGCAAGAGCAATGAAGCATTCCATCCCAAACTTGCCGTGGGAGAGCAGAATCACATAACTGCTCTACATCTCAGTCTGTAAAATGGGAATAATATCCCATCCCACATAGAGGCTGAGAGGATGGAAGTAGATAAAGAATAGGAAAGAACAGGAAAGGTCCCTCCACACTGCACAACACAGGCCCAGCCATGATTTATGCACAGACCTGCTTTACCAGATATGCCCTCCTTCCAGCACAATAAAGGACCTTGAGACACAGAGTAAGGGGCCATCAAGCACAACCCCAAGAAAACTCCAAAAAGAAATAAAAGGCAAACACACTATGAGGCATGGAATAAAAGGAAGAAACACACCCTTGTAGATGTGATGCTAGGAGGAAATAATGTCATTTTGAAATTACAGGTAGATGTGTTTCCTTGCTCCCCACCCCCTCATACTCTTTTCTAGCACATTTTGGGGAGCTATGGAAAATGAATAGAAGAGACAAAAAAGTACTTTGCCCGGCAGGAATACCAAATTGTAAAAGCAAAGACAGCACTACAGAGGCGCGCTGCCATTCACTCACAAAGAATTTTGTGCATGTAGATGGCTGATTAATTGCCGGCCTGCCTAGACGAAGCTGCAACAAGCCAGATACTGTCAGCATGCCATCGGTTACCATGGAAATGCACAAGGTTCCTGTTTCTGACAAACCCTTGAATACTGGATAGATTGTGCCATATGTAAATAAGGCAAATTAGTTTTCCTATATCTTCCAGACAAGGTTAGGCGAAAAGAAAATATATCTGTTTAAACATACTCTCTAACCTCTTAGACGTGACGAATGAGAAAGAGGGGTTTCTTTCTTAGGAAACTGAACTCAGATTGTTACAACTGAAAGGCACTTGGGGAAATGACCAAAAAAATGCAGAATGCATTGCCCATTTATAAGGAAGGACTTCAAAGTCAGCCATGCAAAGGTACATTTACTAGACTTCTGTTTTGTAACCATATGCATTTTGTGTCCTGTTCTTTACAAAATCATAAAATGTCAAACCGTTATTCCTATGCTATTAGAGTAGAAATGTAATAGTTCTGTCATGCAATGTTTACTTTTGCACCATCCCTAGACCATAGGCCAAATACTGGGTCACAAGCCAGTATAATTTAAAATATTTAACTCCACGACTAAGAATACTTACTTTGGCATGACATTGGTTGGGGCTACTGCTCCTGCTGCTGCTTCTTTTTTTTTTTAAACAGTTTTTGCCAGCAGTAGGAGACTTTATAACTTCTTTCCATGTTGTAATAATGATTTATAATTGATTAAATCTGATACGATTTAGAAAAGTCTTATAATTATCAGCAGGATATTTCAAAGTACATAATGATTCTTTCCTTATATATTTCATGACATTAAATGGCCACATATAATTATGTATTTTAAAAATTTAATGTGCTTAAACAGTAAAAATGCCAAAAAGTGCTGGAGTACTTTTCACAATATAGCATTTCTGGATAACTTTAAAATATTCATTTCTCAAAATAAAATGTTATATCATCTCTATTATGTCCTCAATTTTAAATACATACTTTTGCTTTATTTTCAGCCAGATTCACTATAGATGATTGTATATAAAATTTCTACATTTAAACTCAACTATTAATATATTATTCAAGTAAGTCACAACACATGAACATGAAAGATAGCTATAGTTATCCAAAATAACCCTTCCCTAAATTTAAGGTAATGCTCCCTCCCCTTTCTGGGTAAAGGCAAGGAAATTTATTTTCTAGCAAATGATCTATGTATTACATATGCTCAGAATTTCAATTTGATTATGATATACTATAGGCTATTTCATGTTTCAGAATTCAGAGATGAAGTTTAATGGCCCCCAAACTTCAACATATTCTTATAATTTAATATTGTCCAAGAAAATACAAAGAAGGAATTACATCTACATAGTATTTTAAATTTTTATATAAATAATATACTATATGAAGCTTACCCAAAACACTTTCATAATTGCCCTATTTGACATATTTTTCCCTTGCAAAAAATACTCTTCGAACTCTTCAATATGGATGTGATGTGTAAAGAAGATAGGGTTTTCATAAAAATTTCTAAACAAATTTTAAAAGCATATTATGTTTATATAACAGTAAAGAAGAAACCAAAGGAAACTATCTGAATAATTCTGGCTAGAATGAGAACCTATCCTGGAGATTAACGTGATTTCTATTCTTCATTTTCTTTTCTATATGGAGACCCAAACAGGTTGTCACACTTTTTAAGTCATTATAATCCTTTTGCACTGAAACACATGACCTAGAGATGACATTTCATTTCACTCTTTTTCCCCTTTTAAACCAGACAGGTTATAATTAAAGGCATTAGGATTTCATGCATGGTCATATAACAGTATGTCCGTTTTTCTTATTAGAAATATTCCCAAGTTCCTTAATTGTGAACATGTGTATTTGAGGATTTAAATAGTAGTCTCTATCCTAGAAGTCAAATTTCATAGTGAAAGGGGGCCAAATTTCTCTTTTTCAAGAGTTTTATTTATATGTTTATATCCCACCTTCCTAGTTATAAAACCTACGTGTTATATATGCTAGAAATACTGTGAGGGACAATGAGATTGGTTCTGTTCCTGTTTTTAACTCTATACTTCAGAATGAATGATTTGCAAGCTGCATACTTCAACCTGAAAGATAAATTTGAGAGTATTTTACTTCATTGCTTAAAAATGCTAAACCAGGAATATTATATACTCTTAGAATATATCACCAGAATGGTATTAAATGCAAGCTAGTCAATGAGAGAGCAGATCTTCTAATCATTGTGAGGAGGATAAATGCTTTCTAGGAGGAATATAAACATTTCTGCTTTTAAGTGGCAGCATTAGAGTAGGGAAACAATATTCATTTATTCATTCATTGAGCATTCATTATGTGCCAGATACTTTATGAGGCATGGGAAGATCCCTGCCTTCATGGGGTTTCACTTTAGTGGGAGTAGATATAAACCAGGATAAAAGAACATTTGAGTTCTAAACTGTTTTTTCTCTCAAATCCTGTAATTTCTTTTACTTGTATTACTCTTATGATATCAATCATATTCTCTTTCTAGTTTAGTTATTTCTGTGTGTCTTTCTATTCTACTATCCTATAAATTTCTCATGACTATCAAATATGGCCTGGATCTTTGGATAATCCACCATATTCAACAAATAGTAGATTTTCCGACAATATCTGTTGAATAAATATATAAATAACTGCCCCGGTCACTTGTGGTATAGTTTTAGGCAAGCCACCTAACTCTAGGAGTTTTTAGCTTTTTCTCCTATAAATATGAGTATTGAAATAAATCATCTCTAAGGTTAAAATCTGTAATTCTATAATATTCCTTAGTATTATATGTCAGTAAAAAAATTTACCCTTGTTATCCCTGGCTTAGAAAATTTTCATCCTAAAAATTCCATTAATCTAAATTTTTTTTTGTACTCTTCTGGCTATCATTTTCTCAGAATGACTTTTCAAATATAATTATTTTATTTTTCATGGAAAATTATGCCCAAATCTGATATTAAATCTTAAGATATTACTTGTTTACTTGCTAGATGTACAAAACACACAGGAACATCATGCACAGGAAAAAAAAATCAGTTTTTGAAGTATTAAGTCAAGTGAATCAAAGACAGAAGCAATAGTTCTGCAACAAAAAATGAGAACTTCCTTCCTCTAAATCCCACACACATATGGTTGTCTGTCCCAAGCTCATGTGGATCATAAATAATTTACAAACAGTGGGTGATGAGCTATAAAGAAAATGACTCAATGGCCCAATTCATAATTTAAATATGTAGCAAAATGTTTAAATGTTTCAAATAATGGTAAGATACAAGGGCTTAACAGTTTGAAAGCAAGTATGGAACATTTTTTCCTACTTTATTGACTTTATTTTGCACCAGCCAAAACAGACACCCAGTTTTTTATTCTTTCTAGATGAAGTCCATAATTTTCCACTGGGTATCTCATTGGAAAATAAGGAGGAGGGTATCTATTTTTTGAAAATATCCTGGCCAGCATGTATGTACTAAAGCTGATGTGTATAACTGAACAATTCAGAAATTCAAGGTCTTACTCAAGATTTTCATCTATCATGGGAAATACTTCATTCATTTTCTTATCAGCATGTTGACAGCCCCAATCTCTATACATCAACATTTTGAAATAAAACTTCAAATTATTTTCATGATGACATTTATAACCTGTATCTTTTATACCCAGGATGAAAAGATTTTAGTGCAATAATTACAAATAAGGCCCTTTCCTCCAGTCTCCAGCTAAACACATATTACTCTACTAATTTTCTCAAAAGACAAACAGAAAGAAAAATAAATGAATGCTAGCTTCTTTTTTATTTGTTCAAAACAAAAGCTGAGAAATGAAAAACCGTATTTAGTTAACTGGCTATTGGGTTTACATAAACTCAACCAAGCCGACTCTCAACAGACAACGTAGATATTGAAGGGATGCAGAGATTGATGACTAACATATAGAATCTAAGGAAAATTATTTAATCAAGGGGAAACAGAAAACAATAACTAAAACAAGGACCTATGGTATATTAACAAGAAAGTAAAATTCTCAGTAAACATCGGTGCTATTTTCTACTGTAAAGGGAAACTCATTTGCAAATACACTTGCTATCTCAAGTAAGTGAAATGTTTTGCTTATACATTTAGTTGGATTTTGCAAGCTGCTTCAGATTGAAATGTATGTTGAAACCTAAAACTGATTTGTTCCATGTAAATTACATTTAAAACTTTTTCAGCTAGAGATTTTACCAGTAAAGCTATTAGCTCTCGGAAGAGCTCTATCTTTAGACCTCTGAACCTGTTAAATCTTTGATAATATTAAGAGATTTTTTTTTCTTTATGTAAAATATTTTAAAAATCCCAGGGAACCACACTTTTTTTTCCATTTGGAAGAGATGCAAACTCAATCCAAAAAAAACTTTTATTAATCTGAACTTAAATGAACTTTCCTCCCCTTCTCTGCTTGCCCTTGAATTATGTCCCAAGAGCAGCTGACAGATTAGTAGGCAGATTTTCTCCAATACTTTCTCAATTGGACATTTTCTATTTATTCTACATACACACAGCTATAGCAAAGGAACCTAGTAATATGTCAACATTTTTAAAAAATTTTACTTATTTATTAGAGACAGAGAGAGAGACAGGCAGAGGGAGCCCGACATGGGACTCGATACTCGGTCTCCAGGATCACACCCTTGGCGGAAGGCGGCGCTAAACTACTAAGCCACCGGGGCTGCCCAAATGTCAACATTTTTAAACACTTGATCCTGAAAATATTCTGACAGTATTAATTGCATCAAGAAGCCAAATGCTGGGGCACTTGGGTGGCTCAGCTGGTTAAGTGTTAGACTCTTGATTGTGGTTGAGGTCATGATCTCAGGGTCATGAGATAGAGCTCAGCTTTGCACTGGGCATAGAGCCTGTTTAAGATTCACTTTCCCCCTCTCCCTCTGCCCCACCCAGCTGCCCCTCACTTGCACGCAGTCTCTCTTAAATAAATTTTAAAAAAGCCAAATGCTTTGTCTCCTTTCTTACTATGTAAAATACAGATATAGATATAGATATATAGATACATATCTGCATAGATATGTATCATGACACTGTTCCCTGCAGTTAACCCATAAGTTTAGCTTGATTTCATTTATTACACAAATATTGTTACTTAATGATTGACATACATGACTCTATCATGTATTCTATCAGCATCTGTAATCTGTACCTATCCCATTAAGACTTATTAAATTAGGCAGCCCGGGTGGCTCAGCGGTTTAGTGCCGTCTCCAGCCCAGGGTATGATCCTGGAGACCCGGGACGGAGTCCCAAGTCAGGCTTCCTGCATGGAGCCTGTTTCTCCCTCTGCTTGTGTGTCTGCCTCTGTGTGTGTGTGTGTGTGATGAATAAATAAATAAAATCTTAAAAAAAAAGACTTATTAAATCTGTGAATGTTCTAAATTCTACTATATAAAATCAGGATATAATTGTACTCTCCATACTTAAAGGTCCATGCAGACATTTCTAGATATAGCATAGTATGGAGTATATTTCTTATTCATGAGTCAGATCATAAGAGTAAAAGGGTTTTAAGAAAAAAAAAGAGTAATAATAACCTTCCAACCTCATTTTCCAATACCAATATAAGTATTATTTCAACAGTCTTAATATATAAACTTTCTAATACTATGAAGTGCTGGTATCCTCCATTCTAGTTTAGTTTCAACCAATGGCAGGCTCCCAAAGGCCATACTTGTATTGATCCTGTCTTACAAATGGTTTACTTAGCCTACACTGATTTGGATGACAATTTTTATTTTCTGTAATGTAGTAGGGTTTCTTTTTTGAACAAGGGTGTCATGTATTCTGGAAGGCATACACATGATCGTAAAATGTAAAAACTTACAAGCAAACAGACATTCAGAAAGCAGGCAGTATAGAAACTGGATCTATATATATACACTTTTTTCTTTAATTTTTTTATCTCTTCTTTCTTCCCTCCTTTACCCTCCTCTATCACCTAGCAAGTCACTCCATCATGAAGGCCATCAACATGAGCATCTTTAACTATGAAAAGTAATCACAATAACTACCCACCCTGCCTGCACTCACACTCACACCCCACACTTTTTAGACTCATGAGAAGAGAGAACTGATTACACACTGCATAGATATGTATCATATCTGTGATATGATTCCACTCTGCCACCTTGTTGTTGTGTGACTTTGGGTAAATCACTTACTTGAATCTTCTGAGCCTCAGTATTTTCATCTGTAAAATAAAACTAATGATAATTTTTGTCCCACCCACTTCATAGAATTGTTGAGGAAAAATTAAAAAATATATATATGAAAGCTTATTTTGAAGCTTGTATAAACATACAAATATTATAATACAGACATATGGTGAGACAATAGTTACTCTGAAGTTGAAGAACTCAGAGTAACATGTAGGTTGTATTACATTTAAGAGAAATCACTTTATATTTCATAAAACATTTTATTTTATTGATAAAAGTCCAACCACACATGATTACATCCCATCTTATATATATGTATTTGTATGTATACTGACTTTTTAATTACTATTACATGTTAATTAAATAACTTTCTTTGATTATTTAAAACATTTGTAGTTTTCAATAAGATCCTTTAGAAAACTTTAATAGAAATGTATCCAGAATCTGCTGAGTCATTATTATGAAATTCTTTATTATCATCAGTGTAAAATTATACCAATAGTATATGATTCTCAGGAAAGAAGATTCATTACTATACCCTCAGTTTTTATATATTCTCTTAGAATATTAATTTGGGTACTGATAAAATTTATCAATGATCAGTTTTTAGCCTGTATACTGGTTTTGGTATACTCAGTATACTAACATGTCCACTCAAATGATACAGAATTTTTTATTCATCCTAGTGCTATATTTGAAATTTAAAAATAGGTTCTCTGCTTCCACATTCACATTACTGGCCACTTCAGCCCATCTTGTTTATCAAGGAGCAACCTAGTGTTAACTTAAATGACAACCAAAATGTCTCATCCACAGTTTCGCTTCTCTCCTTGACGTCTATGACTTCAGCTGACCCTACACTCAAACAATGGTAGTACATTTATTTATTATTAGCAATTTTCACTCCATAACAGACCACTTAATTACCAATTTGATACCCAGAACACTTCTACCCAGCTGCAGTGAAGTGCTTTAGAACAACAAGAGGCAAAGGCATCAGATGCTACTTTCAACAAACACAGGAAACCTTAGATAATTTCAGGTATCTGACCCATTTTATCCTAGCTAGATACATGTGTGCGTGCACGTGTTATATGTTGGCTACTTAAGTGTGCACTGCAGAATATGCCTCCAAGACTTTCTTTTTTAAAAAAATTTTTTGGTCAGGTTTTTTTTGTTTGTTTGTTTGTTTGTTTGTTTTTTAAGATTTTATTTATTTATTCATGAGAGACACCAAGAGAGAGAGGCAGAGACACAGGCAGAGGGAGAAGCAGGCTCCATGCAGGGAGCCGGACATGGGACTCAATCCCGGGTCTCCAGGATCATGCCCTGGGCCGAAAGGGGCCCTAAACTGCTGAGCCACGGGGGGCTGCCTGCCTCTAAGACTTTCTGTAGGGTAAATACTTCCATAAACCCCTCAGAGCGAAGTGCAAAATTTGACACATGGGTCAACTAGTAGCCAAATCAGTTATAAATATTTGATAGTTAACCTTCATATAACATTTATTTAATTTGGAATATTAGAAGTTTATTTAACACTTGAGTGTATCCAATAGATTAGCTTATGTTCTAATTTAAAATCTAATGGATTAAATGATTTAAAATTTTAATTTGGAATTGAAAGTAAAGTAAAATAATTTTATTAGGATTACAAATATTATTGGAATATTTAGTAAAAGAGTCATATTTAAGGATTTAATGCAACAGATTTACAAAAGTCAGTTAAGTATTAGAGATTCGTTAGACAGTTAAAATAATTTCATCTTTAACATATATAGTAAATTTTTAAGTGCATCATGAAACTTAAGGAAATTTCACTTATTAACTACTTTTAAAAGTGATAAAGATATATCAATAGAATGATAAGATTTGAAGTCAAACTTAAAACCTTAAGGAAAAATTGGGTTTATGACTGTGTGACTTTAATAAATGGAATATTAACATTTTTTTAGGTTGCCCCCGAACATACCCTTTTTTATGTCCTCAAGAATACCCAAATCTCATGTTTATACTATAGGGCATAGATATTCACTTCACTGATATGTAGGCATAATTACAAAACAAAATTATGAAACTACAGGTTAATATGGTAAAGAGATAGTAATAAAAAATAGGAAACATAATACAATTTCAATATTATATATGGCAGATTAGGTAAAACTGTATTCATTTGAAATTATCTGTATTTTGTATTGATTTACAGATACAGTCACTGGATTTCCTAAGAACTCAGAAAAATGTTGTCTCTAGTTTTTTGTTTTTTGTTTTTTTTTTTAGAAAGATGTGCAATCTAGAGAAAGTTTGGAGAAGGATTCTTTGTCCCTTGTTCTCTTGAAGCGAGCATGAGTTTTGGTGTCAGAACTGAGTTTAAATGCTTGAACACTTGCTCTGAGTCTTACCAGCCCGAACACCTTGAGTGAAAATCATTCAACTGCTCTGTTTCCTTTTCTGTAAAATGAAAACGATAATACTTGCCCATGTAAAAGTGTTTGTTATACAGCAGAAACTTTATTAAAGGGATTCCCTCCTTTTCCCCTTAATGAATATTATCAATCTTGTACCTGGCAGGGCAGCCGGGGTGGCTCAGCGGTTTAGCACCTGCCTTCATCCCAGGGCGTGACCCTGGAGACCCCGGGATCCAGTCCCACATCCGGCTCCCTGCATGGAACCTGCTTCTCCCTCTGCCTGTCCTTCTGCCTCTCTCTCTCTCTCTCTCTCTCTCTCTGTCTCCTCTCTGTGTATTCTCATGAATAAATAATAAAATCTTTAAAAAAAAAAAGTCTTGTACCTGGCAAAGGGAGCTTTGTTGGTACTATGCAAGATGGGTTATGCATTTCTGTATGCACATCTCACCCTTGGTCTTACCATTGTTCAAACTTTACTTTCCCTTTGCCTTATCTTTCTCTGGTAATGTTTTATCTCTCACATTGTGTTTATGTTTGGAGACACCTTAAATCCATTGTGAAAGGTGTTGGGGGTGAAAGGTACTGAAACTGTATTGGCTGCTTCCTTTTCCCTCCACCATGACTAGACACTAAAAGACAGGCCCTCCCTCCCTCTCTCTGCGGTGGACAGGTCTTCCTGGGCTTATGAGAGCCCACCCTGCTAAGCAGGCTCATAGAGTTTCATTTAGAGTAGGTCAAGTAAAGAAGCGGCAGCTGGAATCTTCTAATATGTTCAGTACTTGATTCTTCAAGTGACTATTAGCTGTTTTGTGTAAAGCTCACAGCAAATTCTTAATCCTCAACCAGCTACCTGTCATCCAGCTGTTTCCTGCTTAGGGAATTAAAACTGATGTTTATAAGTAACTAAGCAAAATACAACTATTCTTTAAAAAAATGTTTTTTTAGAGGAAGTGTATGGATGTATGATGCATTTCAGAAAAAAGTGTCACAAATTATAATTTGATTTTTTGGTTCAATATTAGCAGTTAATGGTAATATATTGTTACAGTTATCAGAGATAATAGAGATAAAACTGATATTCCTAAACTTTAAGAGTGAAAAAATATGCAAATAAGTATGAAAATATTTTCTGTGGTTTTGAATGGGATCAAGATATGTGTGTACTGTGTATATGTTTAAAATCCTTCCACCTGGTCAAAATGCTTTCAAAAGAGAAAGAATGGCTGATGCCTCTTGTTCAGACTGGAAAGTATTGTGATTACACTGAAAAGCATGGCCCCTCTTGAAGTTTGGTTTTTTACTTCCTTTATTTGAGTATAAAGCAAAAAGAAGGTTTCTTTAAGATGTCCTAATAGAAGCTTTTGAATGATCTGCAGAGGTAGCATTGAGGTGAATGGAGTCCATCAAGATTTGCCAGAAGTATGAAATAATTATAGAAAGGATTCCATTAGAGACAAAAGCTACCTAGACTAATAGAGACAAAAAAGGCTGACCCTTTTCAGGCTCTTAACTTTCTCTAATGGATGGCTGTAAGTTAAAATCAAGATTCAACTGGATCATTGATTCTTGAAAGAAAAATATTGAGTATAGTGGCATATAAGCAAAAGCTGGAAAAATGGTCAAATAGATTATTCTTTTAGTTAAAGCTTATAATGACAAGTATTTTTAATAAAATTTAAAACTAAATCCTGCTTAAATTTAATTTTAGTCAAGACTAAATCTAAATTAAAAGATACTTTACACAAAAAAAATACTTTGCAAAAAAAAAAAAAATGATACTTTGCGCCAAGCACACAATGACATCATCCTACAGGATTCTGGTATTTCCACCTAAACTTTTATAATATTTTTATAATATTTAGCAATTAAAATTAGGACTTGAAATTTAAAGTTGTAGTTATCAACTTTAAGTTTTATATATATGTGGTTGTATTATATAGTTTTGCAGACTTTTAATGTTTTGAAATAATTATAAATTACAAAGTGGCGGGCAGCCCAGGTGGCTCAGCGGTTTAGTGCCACCTTCAGCCAGGAGTCCCATGTCAGGCTCCCTGCATGGATCCTGCGTCTCCCTCTGCCTGTGTCTCTGCCTCTCTCTCTCTCTCTCTCTCTCTCTCTCTCTCTCTCTTTCTCTCTCTCTCTCTGTGTCTCTCAGGAATAAATAAATAAAATCTTTTTTAAAAAATTACAAAGTGGCAAAAATAGTATAGTCTAGCATGTCCCTCACTCAGCTTCCCCCAATGGTTACATTTTATATAAATGTAATACAATATCAAAAGTAGGAAAGTGACACTTGTATAATACCAACTATACTCTATACTCCTATGGATGCATACATCCATGCAATTTGATCCCATGCATAGATTTGTGTAATCTATATATAAAACTATTCCATTACATAAAACTCCCTTGTAGAAATCCTTTATTGTCTGCCCTTTCAGCACCACCTTTCTTGTCTCTATCCCTTGGCAACTACTAATGTATTTTCTATTTCTATAATTCTGCCATATGATAATTATATACAGTAGATTCTTGTTTTCATGATAGTTATGTTCTGCAAAGTCCCACAAACACTGAATTAGCAAATACTGGATCATTTCTCCTAGGGGAAATTCAGAGGCTCGGGTACCTGTTGAGCCTCTGGTAACATTTTCATCAACCCTCAATCCACAACTTGTATAGATGGAATTATACAGTATGTAACTGTTTGAGATGGTATTTTTTTCATTCAGTATGATGCCCTTGAGATCCATCCAAGTTATCACATGGAGCAAAATAATTCTTTTTTAAAATTTTTATTTTAAAATAACTATAGATTCAGAGAATGTTATAAAAATAGTACATAGAGGTACTTGTGTACCCTTCACTTAGTCTTCCCCAAAGGTACCATCTTAGATAACTATAGTACAGTATGAAAACCAGTATGAAACCGATATTGGCACAATCCACAGACCTCATTCAGATTTCACTGTTTCACATGTACTCCTTTGCATGTACTCCTTTGTATCTATGTAATTATAACACATGTGTATATTCCATGGAACCAACACCACAGTCAAGATTTAGAACTCTCCAGTCACCACAAAGATCCCTGTGTTACCTACAGGGATCACCTTTTTACAGTCATACCTACCCCCCTTCCCTCTTCCACCCCATCTCTAACCCTGGCAACCATTCATCTGTTCTCCTTGTCTCTAATTTTGTCATTTTACAAATGTATATAAATGGATCATACATGTGTAACCTTTTGAGATTGGCTTTTCTCATTCAGCACAATTCCCATGAGATTTATCCAAATTGTTGCAACATCAATAGTTCATCTCTTTATATTGCTGAGTAGTATTCCTGTATGGATGTACAATTTGTTTGATTATTTCTTCATAGAAGTATATTTGGGCTGTTGCCAGTTTTTTACTATTACATATAATGAACGATATGTACAGTTTTTGTGTGGACATTAAGTTTTCATCTCTCTGCAAGAAATACCAGAAATGTGAGTGCTGGTTTCTACAATAAAGGCATGTTTAGGGTTTGTTTTTTGTTGTTGTTCTTAGAAATTCCAAACCAATTTCCAGAATGAATGTACCATTCTAAATTCCAGCCAGCAATGAATGAGTCCTTCAGTTTCTTCATGTCCTTGCCAGCATTTAGTATTATCAGTTTTTATTTATCCATTCTGATAGATGTGAAGTAACATCTCATTGTAGTTTTAATATGCATTTCTTTAATGGCTAATGATGTTGAACACCTTTTCATGTGTTTATTTGCCATTTATATCTCTCTTTGAAGAAATGTTTATTCATGTCTTTTGCCCATTTTCCAATTGGATTTTAGGGTTTTATTCTTTGTTTCCTGCTGAAAATCCCTGTTAGATATGTAGTTTGCAAATAGTTTTTCCCAGCTTATACATTGTCTTTTCAGTTTCTTGGTAGGGTCTTTTATGCAAAAGCGTTTAATTTTTACAAAGTCCAAACTACCGTTATTAATTTTTTACTTTTCTAGGTCATCCTTACAGTTGCATATATAGGAACTCTTTGCCCGTCCAGTGCCAAAGATTTTCTACTATGTTTTCTTCTACATGTTCGCTAGTTTTACATTTTACATATAAATCTATGATCTATTATGAAATAATTTTTTATGAAGTATGAGGTTTATGTCAAGATTTATCTATTTTATTTTATTTTTTGTCTATGGATGTTCAATTGCCCCAGCATCATTTGTTAAAAAGACTACTCTTCTTACATCAAATTGCTTTTGCATCTTTGTCAAAAATCAGTTGGACATATTATGTGAGTCTATTTCTGGGTTCTCTATTCTTTAAGACATATTTTGTCAGTTAAAAATAAATCATGAAACTGTTCCTACAAACATTTTCAATATCATATTATCCAAACCATGCCACTAGTTGGATGTACTATGATTTATGTAATCAATACCAATTTGAACATTTAAGTTATTTTGAATCTTTGCTAACATAAACCACCCTGCAATGAACATCCTTGTTGCATAATCTTCACGTGTATTCTTGGTAATTTCTTAGGATTTCCAGAAGTAAGCTGTCATATCAAAGGGCATATACATTTTTAGAAAATTAACTCCTTTGGACAATGACTACAGCTCAAACTATTTTGTGTTCAAAACATATATATGCTCAAAAACATATGTATAAATGTAAAATAAACAGTTATAAGGGGAGAATAGGTGAATGGAGTGGGATAGCAATGAAGCTATTTGCTGCTCTTCATACAGGACTCATTGCTTTTCCTGCCTTTTGAAAAGCAATGAATGAATCAGATTTCCCAGAGCAATCCACTCCAGGGTGAGGCGGGGGGACTTCTGTTATCCTACCTAATATACTATCGTGTAATTATTTAAATGCCTGATACTCTGTAGAGAGATCTGGATAAATGTGCCTCAGGAAGTCAAGTTTGACAGTAGATTGAGTAGAAGTCATTACCTATGGTCAATACTTTTATTCAGAGAACATTTAACTAGCCTAGTACAGGGCACATGTCCAATATTAATACATGATATTTCTATGAGAGAGTCCCAGAGTTGGACAGGAAAAGGGGAGAGAAAGATGAATCTTGGCTCTGTAAATGTAGAAGTCTCTTGAAAATGCAGTATCTGTGCAGGGCCTGAGTGTGGCTCAGGAAGATGAAATATGAGAAATGGTATTCCAGAGAGAGGGAAAAGCATGGCCCATGAAAGTGAGCATATAGCTGGGTCACTCCATGAGTGTGCATGTTTTGGGGGAGATGGTTGAAAATAGTTTTGGAAAGGCAGGCTTGAGTCAGGATCTTGGAAGAAACTGGAATCTCCAGTAGAGGCAAGTGGACTATATTCAAATGGGGAAGCTTTTTGAAGTTTTGAAATGGAAACAGGTGATCTGAGCTGCCAGATAATCCTGACTATAGCTTTTGAATAGCCTGGGGTGAGAGATATACCATAAACAGCAAGTCAGCCGACAAAACTACTACCAGATCTAGAAAGAACAAATTCAGCTCTAAACACTGACAGAGGTAGTGGGGAAGGATTGAAGTTTATGAACCTCTACTCCTAGATTCACTTCTAGATGAGCCCAAGGAAGGTTGCTGGCAAAATATTTGCCTGGAGGGAAGAGGCAGGGGCATCACTGCTTGGATCACACATTTTAGTTCAACCATGATTTACAGAAGTGGTAGAAAGAAGCAGCTGGAATCCATGGTAGTTAGAGCAAGGACTCCACAGTCAAAATATCTGGGTTGTTATCCCAGAACCTCTACTACAAGCTGTATAACTCCTATTAAGTGACTTAACCTCTCCATGCTTCAGTTTCCTCAGTTGTAAAACAGGAATGATAATAGTACCATTTCATAGTGCTGCTGTGGGGAATTAAACTACTACATGTCAAGTGCATACAACAGTGCATGGTAGTCTTCTTCTTGTTTTCATTATTTCTGAGCAGCTTCAAGAAAAGAAGTTTGTGGCTGCATTTGCCTGACCTTTTGTCCTGGTTAAAAAAACAGAAGAGGGACACTTGGTGGCTCAGGCAGTTAGGCATCTACCTTCAGCTCAGGTCATGATCCTGCATCCTGGGATCCAGCCCCGCATCAGCAAGGAGTCTGCTTCTCCTGGCTCCCTCTGCCCCTCCCTGCTTGTTTGAGCCTGCTCTCCCCCTCTCTCTCTTTTTCTTTCTCTCTCTCTCTCCTTCCCTCCCTCCTTCAAATAAATCAATAAAAAATATATTTTTTTTTAAATCAAAGGAAGAGGAAATATCATTTAACAGCAGTGCTTCTCCCATTCTAATATGGAATTGCTTCATCTGGGGATCCTGTTAAAATGTAGAGTCTGATTCAGTAGGTCTGGGGTAGGGCCTGAGATTCAGCATTTCTAACAAGATCTCAGCTGATGTGCAAGAATCTGACAGCTCCTTCACTGCTTTATCTATTTCTCTTTCCTTCTTACTTCCAGGCTTATCTTGAACTTTGGATATTATGGGTATACCAGTTCTTACTGTCATAATAACACCGTTTTCAGAAAAACTTTCTTTTATCCCACAATGATTCGACAATGGATCCTACCATATATTCAAGTGTTTTACACTCCTTATTTCAAATCCTCATAGCAAACCTGTAGATAAGGTGCTGTGAATTTTATTTTACTGGTGAGGAAATATAGAGAGGTTAAGTAACATGCTCAAGGTCAGATAGCTCACAACTGGCAGAACTAGGATTCAAAGTCAGAATGTCTGACACCCAAACCTGAGTTCTTTTCAGATTTCCTGAGGGAACTGTCTTTCATGGAGACACCAACAGACAAAGAAGGTGAAGTTGGAGAGAAAAAGTGTGTGTCCCATCTGCATCAAGCCATAAAGTTTACTCAGCTCTCCATACTAGCTGTTTTAAAGAGATCTTGTATAGAATCTTGTAAATTCTGGGTTCCCAGGATTTATAACTAGCACCCTCTTCCCCAAATAGACAGAGACCTATTTAGTTAAATCTTGATTATTCTTAAACAGAATCTCTTTTGGTAAGGTATTTCCCAAGGGCTTTAGCTCATTTATCAGGACATTGTAAAAAAAAAAAGAGAGAGAATGAGGGAATTTTGACTACTAACTGAAAGGTACTAAGATTATAAATCTGAGAGGTAGTAAAATAGCAAGTCTAAAATGCACACCCACTTCTATTTTATTTGCTAGACCCATGAAAAACAATGGATTTCTTTAGATATTAGCTTTAGGAACAAGAATTAGTTCATATGCATGCATGTGGAGGGATGCATGTGGAGGGATGATGAGGCACAGGAAATCCTTCCCTTTCATGGACACGGGCTATGGTTTCTAAGGAAATGAGATATACATGCAAACATGGTTAGATATGGGGCATCAGATGAGTACTACACAAGCCAGTTTGGCTCTGATGCTCCATCCCTCACAGCTGATGGCTGGGGTGGGATCCTAAAGATGTGTCCTCATAAGTCTATCATAGCCCTAATCAAGTTGTATTATCATTTGTTTATTTCTAGGTCTGTTTTTTTCTGAAACAACTTTCTTTTTTCTTTAAAGATTTATTATTTATTTATTTATTTATTTATTTATTTATTTATTTATTTATGAAAGACACAGAGAGAGAGAGAGAGAGAGAGAGGCAGAGGCACAGGCAGAGGAAGAAGCAGGCTCCATGCAGGGAGCCCGACGTGGGACTTGATCCCAGGTCTCCAGGATCACACCCTGGGCTGAGGGCGGCCCTAAACCGCTGGGCCACCCAGGCTGCCCCTGAAACAACTTTCTAAATTCTAGTTTTCACATATTCCCTTAACGATTCTCCTCTTGTCTATAGATGCTGAGTACCTACCTCACAGTTTTTTGGTTTTTGTTTTCTCTTTATCTATGTAGTATCTATATTATAAATTTAAATGTTTTCCATTAACTCTACTTGCTTCTTTTTTAGTTAAATAAATTTATTTATTTTTTTTTAATTTTTATTTATTTATGATAGTCACATACAGAGAGAGAGAGGGGCAGAGACATAGGCAGAGGGAGAAGCAGGCTCCATGCACTGGGAGCCCGACGTGGGATTCGATCCCGGGTCTCCAGGATCACGCCCTGGGCCAAAGGCAGGCGCTAAACTGCTGCGCCACCCAGGGATCCCCAATAAATTTATTTTTAAAAAACTTTTGTATCACTCCCATGCTTGAGAAACCAGGATCATTTAGGTAGTAAATGTAATTAGTCAATAAATGTAAAAGTAAATAAGCAATAATTGAAATTAAAAAATAATCCATGCATCATCTAAAATCGTTGTATATATCCTATGGATCATTTATTACTTTGAGAAAAGTTGCCCTGAAGGAAATGACCCAAGGACAAACACCCATGTTTATTTCTCTATTTTCAATATTTTTCTAACATCCTATTCAGTTAATGCTGAATTAGTGAAGGTTAAATATGCGCCACAGGCGTTAATATGATAGACACTGCTTTTGGCTGGGGCAGTCAGGGATGATTTTTAAGGCAGATGTAACATTTGAGCCAGATCTTTGATTTTGAGAAGCAACTGGATACAGGACAAAAATATATAAGAACACTCCAAATGTACCCTGCCTACGTACAGAAGTAGGAACATTTTTTAAGTCCAGAGAAATCTTAAATGTGTCAGGTTTACAGTGGCAGATCTAATAGATCTTAATAGGCCACTTTCCCCAGGGGTTTCCACTGCCAGAGCAGTGACTAATGGTGGGAATTCCCAGCTCAGGGGGAAAATTTATGGGGACCATATTCTTAGGTGGGGATTTGAGAAAGGATTTTAGGACCCCAGAAATCACATTACTAGAGAGCTGCCACAGAAAGGAGCTTCTTGTGACAGCTGTCAAATAATAAGGGCATAAACTAGTGAACACTTATGAAGACATGAATATGCATTCTGAAATCCTAGCATACAATGTTTCCCAGGATGTTCTCAGGAATACAATTCCTGATCAAATCCAAATGTCTGTTAAGCATAAAAACACACTCTTCCAACTAGGGAAAAAACAATTTAAAACCTGTGAAATTGTCTCCAATTACATTTAACTGATCATTTGTCCCCAATTGGCCAACCTGCTGCTTAGGCTATGACCCCTGAGAAGATTTATGATAAGGAAATGTGCAACAGTTTTAATAAATGTTTGTTTTTGGTTTTTGGTCTTTTGGTTTTTTTTTTTTTCTTTTTTGGTTTTATCTGTGGACATGTGTTCTTGTAAGGCATTAAGATAAAAACAAAGCAGCAATCCTTCTACCAGCCTTCAATATTCCTTGAATGAAGCAACTTTCCACTCTATTGCAGGTTCACCACGTGAACTTGGGGTTTTTGCTCACATAGCACTTGTCATAAACAGTTAGACAAGGTCTTGTGTGCCTTCAGCACAATGTGGAACAGCCAATAAGATCTGTTATTATAATGCTGCATAATAATGGTAGGGAGGAGGAGTAGACATTCGGTTTACATAAGAATTTCTCAAAAAATTTCACAAGGCACAATTAAAAGAAAAAAATGAAATGTTACTAGGAAAAAACTAAACCAGGCAGATGTATTTAATGAAGACACGGGAGATATTAACTAAAAAGAGAGTGCAAAGAAGTCTTCCCATGCCGCAAAGGGGCCTGGAGTATATGACAAGTGAGTCTGGGTTGCCTCTAATTCCTCTAATTCAGCGATAATGTCCCCGTCTGCACATACGACTGCAGAAGGAGCTCGGGTACCCAAAGAGTCAAGTGTTTGCAGATGCATCAGAATTAGCCACCATTTAAGAAACCTACCATCTTTCAGAATGAATTCCCTACATGTCACAATAAGTTCAATTGAAAAGAAAAGAAAGAGATTTTCTGTTACTTCTTTGCTATACACATCTTCCCACCTGTATGTTGGATGTTTCAAACTACCAAATGCTGAGGGAATTTACCCAGGCATGTTATTAATGCCATTGCATGAACACAAATAGGCAAGATTTGGAGCACTTCAAAATTGACTGCCTATTTTAAAATTGCTTGAGTGTAGTTAATCAATATTTATTTGCTTTTTCTAAAAGATGAAAAAAGTATATTACAGAGCTGATTTCATCATTTATATGTTAAGAAAGAGTACAAAGGCAGTGGTAATAGTTCCAACAGTAGGCTTGGGAGGCAGAAATATCTGGATTATAAATATTTGTGAATCGCAACCTTGGACAAGTTCCCTAATATCTAAACCACAGGTTCCTCAGCTCTAAAATGGCCATAAGACTAGTTGCTGATCCACAGAGTACAAATGTAAAATAGTACAGTCCATGCATATGGCAAAAGCTCAGTAAGTATTGTTATTATTTTACTTTATTAAAGTTTCTCTTCTTCAATCTTTTTCTCTCCTTCAGTGTGGGATAGAGCCAGTGATACCAGGTGAGGCATGCCAGAGTGGTGAGCTCTAAGGTCTAATGGGGCCAAGTAATACAAGCAAGAAATATGAGTCAGAATTTTTAAAAGTTTGGACATGAGTGACAAATGGCGATTGACTGTTATCTATGTCAGTGCCTACCGCTTTGGCACACGGACAGTGTTTGCCTTGTCTATAGGAAACAGAAGTATAAACTCACTGTTGCTGAACTTTAAAAATATGATATTTATAATTTTTAAACATAGAATAAAAAAATTTAAACATAGGCAAAAAACTCACTGTAATATGGATTTGTTTATTTCTTTATTTCTATTACAGGGCCAATATGGAAAGGGTGAACAAAACAGATGCTTAGGTTGAATTTAGCTCAAAGAGCACCAGACAAAATGATTTAAGGATGCTAAAAGAAAATGAACCCAAGCTATCTCTGAACAGTCACTCTAAAACATGCTGGAAGCCTGGTAGCAGAAGAGTAAGTTGGCATGCCTTTCTTGCTCACTCTTTCTGATTTTCTATCATTATTTATCCCCTATTTTATCCAACCATCCATCTATGTATCTATTATTATGAAACCTCTATGTTAGGGAGGATTCAAAGAATGTAGATGACAGGTCCCTCACATCAAGGAACTCCCAGCGTCTGAGGGGTGTTAGTGGCAGTGGTACATACGAGTGCCCCACAGGGTTGTGTAGGGAAAGGAGAATGGAAATAGAGTCAGTATGGTAATAGCAGGCATAGCATTAAAGAAGTGAAAAAAAAAATCCCACAGAAAACAAAAACCCTCTCAGCTTGAGGATGCCTGCCCCCTCCTCCTGCTCTCTACTCCAGTTCCAGATGTCTGATCACATTTGCTTGTGCTACATCAGTCACAATGCACACCCTCCTCTCCTCAAGAGGACTCAGGCTTAAACCTATGTGATTGATCTTCTTTGCAGAAGAAATAAATATTTAACAGAGAAATGGTGCTAAATTCCAGCACTATTATTTCTAGTTCTTGCACTGTCATCCTGATAACTTTCAAAAAAAAAAAAAAAAAGAAAGAAAGAAAAGAAAACTTTCCATCAAGTCCCTTAACTGGGTTGTTAAGTTTTTGGTTAATGTAAAAATTGAAAACATTTAAATATATACTTTTTTCATTTATGAGATCTTACTATAGGGAGTCAGCAAAGAATAATGGGGAAAACAACTGAGAAACTGGATACAGGTCTGAGTTCAGTTGCTGAATCTCTTTATGACCCTGGGCATGACTTTAGGTGGTGAGATGGGGCATCGAAGCAAACCACCTCTAAAATCTCTTCAAACTCTAAAACCACATATGCTCCATGACTCTTTGGACTCATACACAAATTTTGCTCAAACATTCACTAGGTTTTATGGTAGTGGACTACACATGGTGATGTGAGGCTCAGAGGGGAATAAGAAATCAAGAATACTCTGTCATCCAGGTGCTTACACTGCTGCTACCATCTTACATTTATACAGCCTGCCTAGTCTAAAAAGCGCTTTCTTCCTTAATGTGTCATTTTATCATCTTATTGAAAAGGACAACAAGGTTCAGAAAGGTAAAGAGAACTTGTTTAAGGCTTCACAGACTGTAAGTGGCAGGGCTTTCCTGGGCCCCCACTTTCCCAGCAGCAGCTGCCCCTTCCACCACTGCAACTCACACATGTGGAGCATTCACGATGTCTAGGAGCCACGCTGTGTGTTATGTCACAATTTGTGATCTCATTTAATCTTCCTGATGCTTTGTGGGAATGGGTAATACTATCTCCATTTTATAGGCAGATGAGGCTCAGAGAAGTAAAGCAACTTGCCCAAGGTCATGGAGAAAAGACAGTGCTGAAATGAGGAGGGATTAAAAATTACCTCTGTCCCCATCTTAATACATGAACTTTACAAAAATAATTAGAGTGATAACGAGAAGAGAGGAAAAGGGTTGGGGAAACCCAGAAAGCCTTCTAAGAGAAGGGATATTAATGACAGGGCAAGGCTTTTTAGGCAGGGAGGATCCAAACATTCAAAGGCTGAAATGGCCTTTTCACAAAATGGGGTCTGTTTGGCTGCTATGAGGAGCAGGGTTATCGAGCCCCATGTTGCACAACTTCAGCAGGCACCCTTCACTTTGCACTGTATGGTTACATCTAGTGGAGGTATAGTGTGCGGATGTATTCTATAGTGTAAATGGTGGCCTTCGAATTGTGCAATGTGGAAGCCTTGAGAGAATGAAGCTAGAAAAGTAGGCTGGCTCTAAATCACAGTTTTGAACACTAGAGCTGATTTAACCCAAGTTGGTAATGAGAAATGTACTGAAATTTTTGAGTGCCCTGGGGAGTTGTCTGACCACTCTAGGCATTTTCATGTAACAGTGTGATTGCTCAGGAGGAAGAGAAGAGGCAGAAAGACTAATCAGGAGACTTTGAAATAGTGGTAAAACTGAAATAAACACAGAGGCAGGAAAAAGCAATAAGGGTTTTAATCTGAGAGGCATTGCCAAAACAGACCAGCCTTGTTGAACTCCTATCCGTATGAAGGAGAGAGCGATATCATGAATTTTCTGATTTGTGGGATTTATGTGACCTAGAAAGTGTGTACTGGTATGAGAAATATGAAAGTCAGGAGAATAATCAGTGGGGGCCATTTTAGGTGTATTGAGTTTTGATGAAAGCAGATCATCCCAGTAGAAATATATCTGGAAGTGTGTGATTGGGCCTTGTGAAAGTACTAATGGCTGAGATAGAAATTTTGGAGGCCTTCCAACCTGCAGGAAGAGCTGAAGTCATTGGGAACTTATCAGGAGTCTTGCTCCAGTGATTTTCTTTGGGCACGTGTCTGGGACTGGGATGAAATATCTCTCCAGGCTGCAGCTTTTCAAATGGAATATGTAAATCCATCCTGGCATAGAGCTTCACCACCATCATGAAGAATCCGTCTCAATATAAATTTCTCCATATAAAAAGCAGTGACTGTTAATAATGTTCACAAAATGCATGAGTACCAATGATGTTCACAAAATAATTTAAAAACAAAACAAAAAAAAAAACCTTTCTATAAGGTACAATGACTCATAAAACCCCTGCAAAGTATATTCATAAATATTGACTAAAGAGATGGCATAAACCAGAAGGTGAAACACCATGATTCCTGGGTTCTGTAATGTAACAGCAATTACTACAAGGGGTCAGACTCAGGTAGAGAGTTAAATTAAAGGCTAGCATCAAATTATTTGTATAATGCTATATTTTTATACAAAATATAAGACATACTTATTTTTGCCATCTAAAAATTCAACTAAAGTTATAAAAATAGTATTAAAAGATTATATAAAATCTGGGAGAGAAAAAGATAAAATGATCGAGAATTCCTTGTAATTCTTTTTACATTTATATTTTTATATTGTTGTCAGCTATGCATCTTAATTTTTTTCCTCTTAATATCTTCTCTTTTGTATTTTCCATGATGGGCTTCATAGCTATTAAATGATCACATGACATTTCACTGAACAGATGTGCAAAAATGATTGAGCCAAATTCCTGGTGATGGGAGTCCAACTTATTTATACTTTTCAAAAGAAATAATGCCATATTCAATGTTCTTGTGCCTATTTTTCTATATTTTGGAATATTTCTATGAGTTAGGCTGTCAGAATTGGAATTACTAGATCAAAGAAAACCTGTATTTTTTATGGCTCTTAATATGTACCAGAATTTATCTCTCAAATTTCACCTTGATTTTTCCTGGTACCAGTAATGTATGAGGGCTACTGGATACTTTTGCTAGCTCTGGATATTGTAATTTTTAAGTTGCTAACTAAGTAGTGAAAGAACTTGTTATATTTTTATTAAAACTTAAATCTCTTTTTAAGCCAAGACATTTTCTGCAGTATCTCTGAATGAGAGTATGTAGTTGCATGTAAACCATTAGTGTCTTTCATAAAAGCAGCAACATGCATGCATTTCTATCTATCTAGACTTCCAATCAGAACAATGGTGTTAAAAAAAAAAAAAGGAACAATGGTGTTTGTAATGTATACCTTTGAAGGCTTTGTGGCATACTTTGACATTTTAAGTATACTCATTCATTCTTTATTGAGCACTTAGTATATGCCAGCTTCCACTGCATAAACTGGGATACAAAGAGTAATAGACAAGGAGGAAGAGTATTACAAGCTCAAGAAGAAATAGCACTTTCAAAGGAATGTGATGTGTGGCAAAAAATGATGTTTTCACAGAACTATAGTTGCTCATTATTTTGGAGAAAAAAAGCACTGTATCAGTTATCTATTGGTGTGTAACAAACTATTCTGAAACAGGGCTTCAAATAGCAATGCTTTAACATTTCTCATAATTGTGTGGGTTGGCTGGATAGTTTCTCTTCTGCAAGCTTTGGCCAGGTGCACTCATGTAGCTGCATTGGCTTGGGTTAGACTCAGCTGAGATGTCCAGGATAGCTGGGCAACTCTAAGAAGTCATTCATTCTTAAGAGGCTGGATAGACTGTACTTCTTCATATGATACCAGCAGAGTTTCAAGAAGGGAAGCCCCAGTGTATAAACACTTATCAGGCTTCAGCTTCAGTCACATGTACTGACTTCCTGGTGGTTAAAGCAAGTCACAGGCCAAATCCAATTTTAACATGGGAGGTGGACTATTACCTGGACCTTGAGAGGTGTCACTCTTTGGGATTCCTTAGAGAAACAATTTCTCTCAGTTAAAACTAGAGGAACAATGGGCAATGTGACTGGATACAGATGCCAGACTGCTTCAGCCTTCATGAGATAAACTGGGTTAAGCTTTTCTTTATAGACCCCAATGAATGATTGGAAAGTTTTTAATAGTTTTGGAGGTGTGGAATGAATGGGTCTTGTGAAGGTGCCACTCTCTGGATCTCTATTTTTAGAAAGATAACATGATATTAGACATGAGATCATCAGGCCACAACCAAGATCATTACAATGGAGAGGAGAAAAATATTTATTAGCAATAACAATAGTAAGATTTACTGACTGCTAACTATGTGACTTTACAACCCTATCTCATATCCTTAAAACAATCACTTTACACAGGCATACTTAACTATTTTATAAAATTAGAAAACAGGCAAACAGTTGAGTAACATTCGGAGGCACTTAAGGCAAATTTGAGGGAGAACTAGGATTCAATCCTCCATCTCTTTGAAGCCAAAGTCATTGGTTTTCTCAATTGCTGAAGAATGACAGGAGAGAAACTGAATGGTGTAGAGTTAAAGTGGCTAATAACCCAGGAGACAAAAACCACATGCTTCTCTCTCATATTTATTACTTATGGGGTAAACTTTCAGGAAAGAGCAGGTGTCCTAGCTGGCTATGCTAGGGTCAAGTGAGGAAGGGGAAATGGGAGGGGAGAGAGAAGAAGAACATAGTGGCTTGGCATCTTTGGCACGAATACTGGGGGCTTCTGATCACTGCTCTAGTAGCAACAAGCTTTGAGCAGCCAGGACTTACCCGGGGAGAGATAGTAAGTCAAGAGAGTTATTGGTATGATGCAGAGAAGATGAATAATGAAATGCAATTTATATTCTGCATTCATTTTTTTTCTTTGCTTTTTTTTTTAAACACCAACTCCCTCCTACCCTCCTCATTTCTCCCTTTCAACTAGCGCTTTGTGGGTGGGTTTCATTTCTTCTGAAATGCCTACTTCCTTCCTCTTTTGTCTTTCTGTCTTGGTCCCTGGGGAGAATGGAAATTAGCTAAGTGTGATGGGTGTTCAGGAGGCAGGCTTTGGTCCTTGGCCAAAAAAAGAACTAATTCCCCCAAGAGTAGCCAAAAGTATCAGCTTTACAACCGCCCTTCTTAGAGCTGAAAGGCTTTCTTTGTTTCTTCAATATTCCAAACCAGGGCAGTTGCAATCTGTTTTAAGAAATCCATGTTCACACCCAAACAAATCTCTCAAATCAATTCAAATATCAATTAACATGTATTGAGCTGTGGAGAGGGGAGTCAGATTGGAGATACATAAAGCAGGATAAAACAAAAGTCTTTACTCACAATGAATGTACAGCCTTTATGGGGAGGGGGGGATTGAGTGTTATAGGAGGAAGTTATACCATGTAAACAACAATCATAATGTAAAGCAGACTGAAATAGGTGCTAAATAGAGGTATATACCTGATGCTGTGGGGAGGTGGAGAAAACACAATTTCATGAAAGGAAAGACATTTGAGCACATCTTTGAAAGATAAGAAGGATCTAAGAAGAGTGTTCAAGATAGAGCACAGCCTAAAGAAGAGTACAAACCAGGAAGTGCCTGATGTGGTTGGGGAATGGCTGAATTGTAGAGGTTAAGAATTACAGATTTTTGGACAATATAAGAAATCTCAGGATTTTCTGAAGTGAGTTCATTTTTTTCCCTCCAGTTCATTGTCATCTGAAACAATGTCATTCATTAAAAAAAAAAAAGTCAAGACATCTCTAATCTTAGATTATTTTTTATCTTCGTAAGTTATGTTAAAGCAGTGAATACTTTACAGCTTATTACTTGCCTGCTCCTCAGGGATTCAGCAAAGAGGTAACAAAGGGTAACACATCAAACCACATTCAGCAATGATCTAGTGCCCCCACATACTCTGTCAGGCACATAGTATATATACTTAATAAATATTTGTTGCCCATATAAAATGAGGGCATCTGATCCAGGATGCTGCCCTACTATATACCATCTTGCATTACTCAGAGACCTAATGGAACTGTTAAGTTACTTAGTGTCACTGGATATGTCTGGATAGGCTGGGTTATGATGTGGTAATAAACACCCCTGAATCTCAGTGGCTTCACATAATGCAGGTTTATTTCTTGCTCATTCTGCATGTCCAGTGCAAGTCACCAGGAAGGTCTGCCCATAATAATGACTCAGAGATCCTGGAGGCTTCATTTTGACTCATGCTTCCTTAATCATCAAGATAGGGAGACAAGAATGTAACAAATCCTCCACTAGCTCTTAGAGCTTCCATCTGGATGTGACACAAGTCTCCTCATTTCCTATTTCATTCAAAGCAAATCATATGGCCAAATCTAACTTCAGGGAAGCAAGGACAAAGAAGAGAATAAAAATATTTGTGAGCAGATCTATTGACCCCCACATTGGGTCACTCACATGTTTGGTCACCTGAACTCAGCTTTCATCTTAGAAGGAAACTTAATAAATGTGGTTCTGTGAATGAATATTGTGAAAATACTATTCCCTCTGTGTGCAAGCCCTATTCCAGATTTTATATATAAATAAAATTATTCCCAAATTTTAAAAGATTTTATTTATCTATTCATGAGAGACATAGAAAGAGAGGTAGAGACATAGGCAGAGGGAGAAGCAGACAGGGGGCCTGATGCAGGGTTGGATCCCAGGACCCCGGGGGTCATGACCTGAGCCGAAGACAAATGCTCAACCACTGAGCCATTAAGGTGTCCCTATTCCAAATTTTCTTAACAGAATTCTCTGCTAGTCAAGCAAATCACAGTATTTTACCTTAAATCACTTTAAATCTCAGCATTGTTTCCATGTCAATGCCAGCCCATTTAATACTTCTTGCCTCTTATGAGATGATAGCATTTACTCTAGAAACCTTATTCAGTCATTGAACATCTTGCAGAAAATTTAGCTAGTGTAGACATATGCCTAGCACTTGTACTAACATTTTCTATCTTCTATTCTGACACTTATTAGATGATTGCTTTAAAGCTATTTTTGAAGAGAGGACTTGAAAGAGGAGAATGGATCAATCACTGTTTAGCCTGCTAGCCCCTCTTTGATGTTCGGTAACCAAAAGTCATTCTCATCACATCACAGAAGGTTTAGGTGAGGCAAGCTTGTGATCTCAGCTGAATTCTTACTATACGATAGGCTCTCTAGTGTCCCCACACAGGGGATGTAATTCAGTTTATAATAAAAGCTCAGTGTCCTTATTGCTGTTACTATACACAGCAGACTTACTATATACCATCTATTGTATTTTTTTGGATGAAAGAAAAAGTATTAGATTATGTCCTGACTGCTTTTCAAAGTCTACTTAACCAATTCACTGCTGTTAATTAGCATCTGGGTGCCCTGATAGGGCACCATCCTGGGCAATTCCTAGCCTTCCTCATGTATTGGACCTTCATAAGACTACTGTCCCCTTGTGGTGATGAACAAATTATGTCCATTCCATGGTAAACATGAGGCTATTTTCAAAGAACTTGGAACATGCTGGCCATCTCATTGCATTATCCATCAATTGGAATCACAGAATAAGGTAAAATAAGGTCCAAGGATAGCTTTGTATATTGACTCTCACTAGAAGAAATGTTCCATGGCTGAGAGAGTTTATAGATAACCTAGTTTCTCATCCTCTCAGCTCTTTCAACAATAATATAACTTGCCACCTCAGCAGACATATTATATAATCAATACTTAGATGGCCATTATTGCTGTTGGGCATAAGAAATGCATTCAAAAGATAGGAGAATCTTCTGGAGACACTCATTCTGTCAAGCGGGGCAGTCCTCGGGGAGGATTTCCCTCCAAAAGCAGACAGCCAGAGGAAATGTTGACAATGTCAAATGTCAGGCAGAGTTTCTAGGGCGACAATGCACCATGGGTCTCTTCCCTCCCCCAGCAGGCTCCTGGACAGAAGACTGACTCTCACTGATGAATCAAAGGAGCCATTTAGGGTGTCCAAATATTTCCTTTACTGTTTTGTTTCAAAACTTTCCCCCAGCCCCCTAATGTTATGAAAAGCTCAATAGATTGAGCTTTTCTATTATCATAACCACACTAATGAATACTAATTGGACACAAGGAAGTTGAAGATACCAAACAAAACAAAACAAAACAAAACAAAAACCAAACAAACCACTACCAACAAAGTCTGACAATAAATATAAAGAAATATTTTTCATTGTAAATATGAGTAAAAGAATTTGATATTGCTCAGCTAATCTCACTCAAGAGCTATAAACTATGCCGCCAAATAAATTTGAGTAAGAAAAACAATTGATTAAAAGATTAGTTACGGTTGAGTCTCTATAAGACATTTTCTGAATCTGATTCTTTGAGAAAGTAGAGATATACTTGATTTTTTCAGCGAGTTTATTTTTTAGAGACTCAAAGTAGTTCTGTACAAAGCCAAAATTAGGTCATGCTTTCCACAGTCAATAGAGCTATATATTAAAAACTTTAGAAATATATATGATAAAATATATCTCATTTATTTTGTGAAAACCAGAACCATGAAGAGATATGAAATGAGAACAGGCATATTAAAATGCTAACAAAGAAATCTCTTCACAATTCCCTCCCACCCCCCAAAAAATATTCAAGTAAGCATGTGGGATTTGCAATCAGGCTGCAAGGGGGGGGGGGCGGGTCAGAGATCAAAAATAAATGGTGGGCCACAACATGCAGAGCTTTTAAAAAATAATGTCACATTCTTTCATTCCCAGCATAAGAAATGGGCAACTTGTTCAGGGCAAATAATTGTTTGAACTGAGGATTTTATTATTAATCTCTGAAGACTGCTGAATTTAGGGTCACAGTAAGGGTTGATTAGGTACAAGGTGCATAAAGCTCTCCTCTGTCGATGCTATTGAAAGAAGCAAGTAATTTAGATTCAGAATTGGTCTTGGATTGAAGCTCACTCCATTACCGACCATTTTCAATTTCAGCTATACAATAAACATCAAGCTCGGCAAGGAAATTAGTACATTTGGTAATGTATTGGAAGAGATGGGTGGGTCTTTGACAAGATGACACTTATCACCAAAGCTTCAGTTAATGAAACCCTTGAGTGGTATCTGCGTTTGACATATTTTGACATTTTTTGAAATCACATCCAGCGTTTTTTCCCCCACAATGTTCTTCTTTATGAGAGAAAAAAAATCCATCTATCTTTAAAATGAGTACTGGAGTACTGCAATATTATTGGAAATAAAATTAAAGAGATGCTGCCTGCCACTGACAGGAAGAACAGGGTACTTTCTCAAAATCCATAAGAAGCAACAGATTCACAGGATAAATTTTATTCAAATGAAGCCCACAATGTACTTCCAGCAGAAGCTTCAGGTTTAAATGGAGCATGTTTTTATCATCCCTTTCCTGAAAGTACCTTTCACTATAAAACGTGATCTCATTAATGTGACTACAATTTACATCACTGCAAACACACACACACACACACACACACACACACACACACACACACACACAAACCCAAACAAAAAAAAAACCTTGCCAATTTTAAGTAATTATTTCCTGAACAAAATAGTTTTCTTTCTATCTTTTTTTCCTGCAAGGAAACCGCTTGTACTTCAGTAAAGGTGGGACTTTTAAAAGAGAAAATAATGAAAAGGAACAGAAAATGAAGGCCATATACAAAAAAAAAAAAAAAAAAAGTGAAGAAAGAAAAACTTCAGGGAAAAATAAAAGTACAAAATAAATAGGGGGAAAGCAGATAAGAATGAAGGCATCAAGAATGAACAATTTCTGGCCTCAAAGTAGTTCTGACTAGATCACAACCCATATTCTCTCACCAGAGTTCTCACGTTATGTATAATTAAATGCTGTTTTATTGCCAACTGGCCTAGATAATGAAAAACTAGGAAAAGAAGAAAATGCTTCCAAAGTGACCGAAAATTTAGGTTCACACATTCTGAGGAGTGGTTTTTGTTATTTACGTTTTAGTTTTTTCTGAAAGCTGGGTGAAATTATTATGTATTCAGATATTTTAAATCTCACACAGCTCTATTGTTCATGCTATGTTTTTTATCCAGTGCTGGGAGAACAGTGTAACAAAAAATACAAAGCGTTCTAAATGGGGGGGCCTCTCTGAACCCTACTGGACCCGGGGTGGCACTTGCAGTGTGGTAGGCCCAGCCGGGTGGTCTCTCTCATCTATCATTTACCCACCACAAGGAGGAGGTCACCTTGAAGTTTGGAATGGGGGATAGGAGAGAGAAAGAGCGTGAGGCAAGCAGAAAGAGCAGAGTGAGGCAAGAAAAAAGGCTGCTTAGATACTCTCGAAGAATTCAAAACACATCAAGAGGACTCTTTTTTAACCTCCACTCCATAGGTGATTTCTTTAAACCCTTTAGACTCCTACCCTTTCTGACTTCCATAATCCAAATTTAAGACCCCAGATGCTATAGAGAAGGGAAGGGGAAAAAAAAAGTAACTTCTGTATTAGCTCCAGGTCTTAATATTGTCATCTCAAAAAGCAGAATTCGACATTTCCCTGACCGCTGACTCTGATCCCTGTCCCCTAAAATAATAATTTTAACCTCATGTAAAAATACAATGAGCATCGTGGAGTTATTCGGTCATCTAATCACCCAGGGTTTGACGATTATTCCTACTGAGATCCGTGTGGAAAATCAGCTGAATTCATTGTGTTTAAGTAAGATGACATATCACCTGACCTCAAGAATGCATTACAGATCACTGTTTTTAATCTCAGTATGATCTTTAGACAAGTATGCTCCGTCAGAATTTTCCTTTTATTTTGGTGATTTTAATAATAAATGTGGGATAACCAAACTTTGTGTGAAAGGCTACATCACTTAATATATTCAGCAATGCTCTTTAGCTGGGAGATACTGGAACTGTCCACCACTGGTGTCCATTTTGATTAGCTGACATCCATGTCAGAACAGTTATGTATTTCTTCATGTACAAAATATTCACCAGAATGGTTGGTCACCAATGAAGCACTTTTCATCATTGTCATTTATTAATTATTCATATAAGTATTTGTTTCATGTCTCCTCAGACCATCAAACACTCACCTCTTGAGAGAGCAAGGGACATTTTCTTTCTTGTATCTCTTCTGCTTAGGACGATTCTTGCCAGTTGGCAGCTCCTCAAAGAACGTTTTTTTGAATGACTCGGGATTTCCCACATACCCACATTTTAGGAGTTGTAACAGCTCTAGAAGAATAATCATTTTAATCTCTTTGTAACATTAACTGCTTATTCTTTCAGAGTCATTCTGGCACTGAAAATGGAAAACCTGGTGGAATATTTTTTTACTGTGGATTGTTATTTGATCTCCCGGTTTTAAATGTGGTCTTTTCTGGATCAGCTTTGCCTGATGTCCTGAGGTTCTGCATCTTCAAAATTAAACCCCCAGTCTTCTGCAAGTAGAGAGTAAGTAATTCAGCTGCTTGTAGAGGAGTGGATCTGGGAGTCCAACTGTGAATTATAGAATTTTAAGATGACTCCAGTTATCAGCATTAACTCAACACCATCTTTAGAGGGACACATTGCCTACAGTTGTGATCTTTTCTGGAGTAATTTGATTTGAAACATTTGGAGATGGGGCTTCTCAGGGTACTAGTCTAGGCTTCAGCTCTCTCTGATCTAAGTCAAAATGTTGTTGCTGTTTCTCCTCTCGTCTTTGTGTTGTTTTGCCAATTTTTTTAAAAAAATATTTTATTTATTTATTTGAGACCGAGAGAGTGCAGGGGGGGAGGGAGGAGCAGAGGGGGAGGGAGGGGGATAAGCAAACTCTGCGCTGAGTGCAGAGCCCAACTGGAGGCTCAATCCCATGACTCTGAGATCATGACCTGAGTAGAAATCAAGAGTCAGATGCTTAATCAATTGAGCCAACCAGGCTCCCTTATTTTGGCAAATTTATCTATTTATATAGTTCTACTGTTATTCTAGTGTGGTTTTAGGAAGAAGCATGGGTCAAAGCAGGTGTTAATTTATTATTTCATAAATTTAATATGCTTTCCCCACTTTATAGTTATGAAAAGTTTCTTACAAACAACAGAATGTATATATAGATACAGATATAAGCATATTTGCATATAGAATATGCACAGGTACATATGTTTTTGTATATGTGCTCACACATGTATATGTACCATACAATGTGTTCTACCCATCTATATACCTATTGTATTTGCAAAGTGAAAAAAAAAGATACAATGTTCATATATGAACCCTCCTGTCTCTCCACTAAAGAGAATCATTGCCCCAAATTTTCTGCTTAAAATTCTCTCATTTTCCTTTCAATTTTTCTCCCTTATGTATATCCCTATATTAATGCTTTGCTAAATTATGCTACAGTAGTAACTCATACAAAGAAATGTTAATTTTTTTGCTCAAGTATACATTTGGTGCTGGTTGACTGTGTGCCTATGAGTTAACTTTGGCTCTGTTCCACATCTTTTTCACTTCAGGACCCAGGCTAAAGTAGTAGTATCTGTCTCAGTCTCAAAGTAAAGGAAAAGGAGCAGCAGCAAAACCATGTGACGGCTCTTAAAACTTCTAGAAAATGGCACATATCAATTCCATCATGTTTCACTGGCCAAACCTGTTATCAGTAAGAAGGGGTATCCCAGAGAGATACACAACAAAATAAATATATGGCAAAGGACAGAGATGCATAATCCACTTATAGGAAATGATAGTGAAAAACAAGAGTAAAATTGATCACAGTCTGCTCTCTTGGTCACAAATATTCATCTCACTGTTTCATGTAATAATACACTCTCCCCGTCCCCAAGGAAAACATTAGATGATGTATCCCACCACATCACCAGATTCTAGATCCAGGATTTTGTGATCACCTTAACATCAGATCCAGACACAGCTCCTCTTCATTTGTGGACCCATGTTAATTCTGCTGAACATAGCAATTCTGAGTACTGGGTATAATTGTTATAAGACCATCCACCAATGTGGGAAGAAATGTCTCTTGATTAGGCTCATTCTGCACCGTGTCTAGCTTCCCTGCCCATGCTTCTAGACAACTCTTGACTCTACCCTCTAGGTAGTTTTCCTTATCTCTTATCCTCATTGGACCACATTTGAAAAGGGCACGGAAAATACGCGCTCTCGGGGATGACAATTTTCTTCTTGCTCTTAGAATAGACACAATGGCTGATGGCTATTTTGGCAGTATGAATTTCTCAACAACTTCATCAGCTTTTTGTACCGACAGCAACATTAGCAATTTTTTTCAGGACATGCTTCTCTCCCTGTAGATTTACACAGAGGATTTGTTGTTGTTATTTAGCTATCAGACTTCTACTTGGGGGGGGGGGCAATATGCTTAGGCTCTTTTAAGCCATTTGTGCACCTGAAAAGATTTACCAGCTATTGCCATAATCAATTCAACAAAAGGCACCCCTGGGTATCTTTGATTTGGTCTATGACTCCCAAGAACTGAGTTTTAATCAGTTTTTGTCACTCAGAGGTAGGTATTCTCAACTTTACTTTTGGTTATGAGAATAAGTTGCATCTTCCAACCCTCTAATTCCCCAGCTTGCTTGCTTTCATTTCTTTTCATCTTGGTTTATATATTGGCCAATCCTTTTGTGATCTCACTTCTTTTTTTGTACCACCATGTCAAATGCAGCCAATGGCAACTAGGAGTTGCTAGTAATATTGTTTCCCAATGTCTTAGCCTAATGTCACAAAATCATTCAGTATATTATCTGCTTTTTAAGCCACTGTCACTGTAGTGTCATTAAATGTTTTCCCACTGCATAACGAGTTGCCATCCTTCTTGTCTCTAATCCTGCTACCCCCAGTCTACAACAGCTAGTGGGACGTATTTTTTGTTATGTCAACATCTACTGTAAGGTAACAATCTCTATGGCTTACAAAAACAAAGAAGAATTTTTTACTCAGATTACAGAGTACTACATTGACTGTAGGTTGGCTGAAGCTTTATTCCCTTGGTATGCTTCCAGGATGAAGAGAACAGACCCTATCTGGGACATGCTATGCCTGTGGCAGATGGAAGAGGGTGACGGCAGAACCACATGATGATTCTTAAAGTTTACTCTCCAAAGTGGCATGCATCACTTCTGCTCACATTCAATTTCAAAAGTAAGTTATGTGACTGACTGACATCAGTGTTGTAAAAAATAAAATGCACAACAATGATAAGATAGTGAATATTTTGAATAAATAATACAATGTACCACATTCTTGAATATATTGCTTCATTTTGCATATTTTTGAACTCTATATAAAGAAAATCATAAACTATGTATCCTTTTTGAAGTTCAAGATTTTATATGTAGATTTCATCCATGGTAATGTGTCTAGTGTTGTTCACTCATCAGTGCTATAGTGTTCCATTGTAAATAAAATTTATCTATCCATTACATCTGTTTCCAGTGTTCATCTTTCCTAGTTTACACAATGCTTTTAAAAACCCTTTTACAAAAAAAAACAAAACAAAAAAAAACAAAAACCTTTTACATGTCTTCCAATGCATACATGAGAATGTTTTCTGGATATATACAAGGAGTGAAATTTGGGGGGCATAGGGCTTATAGATCTTCAAATGTATTCATTAATGAATTTCTTTTCTAAAGTAATTATACCAATTTATACTTCCGCCAAAAAATATGTAAGAGTTCTTACCATTCCACACACCTGAAACATTTGGTATTGTCAGACATTTTGACACAACTGCCAATCAGGTGGATATCTCAGAGACATTTATAGTTGTATTTCTCATTTACAAATTGCATGTGTAAACTATCTCAAATTTCCAAATTTACTGGAATAAAGTCATTCATAATATTCTCTTACTTTTAATTTGTGTTCTACCTATAGTAATATCTTCTTTTCAATGCAAATATTTTATTTTTTATCTTCCCATTTTGTTTTCTCTTGAACAACCTTCATGGAGGCATATCAGTTTTACTAATTTTTTCAAATAATCAACTTTTGGCTTTGCTGCTTGTCTTTTTTTCCTATTTTGTTATTTCCTATGATACAACTTCCATAGATTTTTAAAAATATATTAAAATTATTCATAGGCCACTAGGATAGACAAGGCTTTGATGCAAACTATTCCCAAAGATTGTAGTGAATAAGAATGTACATCTACAAAAACAAATTGGTTGGATCAAAACAAAGAATATAAGTTAAGAGCAGAGAATTCTTATTCTTTTTTTTTTTTCAAATGGTGAGGATTTATTTGGTACTTTTCTTACTGACTCCTCTTTTTAATCCTGAGTTTAATACAGAAGTCACCTGTAAACTCTGTAGTTCTCTAGTTCAAAATTAAAGAATAGGTCTCTTTACCTAAATTTTCTAACATCAGGATTTCCAGTGAAAGTGGCAAAATAAATAGGTGGTTTATGTCTGAAAATTACATATTATTTTCTGGCTTTAAGAAAAATTATGTAGTCAAAAGTAAAATTAAAGTTATTTCAGTACTATATGTATAACATAAAAAAGCCCTAGATATACACCTGGAGAAGATCACTGGACATAGGTAAAGTCTAGCTACAGATATGCGACACTCATATACCCATGGTGGCAATGTGTGGCCAACCACAGTACCAATAATCTATTATGAAGACCCAATGATAGGAAATAAGGCTTAATTTTTTGATTATACAGTATTAGCATACTCTCAAAAAAACAGATACTTATTTTTCAGTACCATGTCCACAAAATTATCAACTCAATGTTACAGAGACATTTTCTCCAGCAAGAAATGAGACACACCTGGGTGACTCATTTGGCTAAGCATCTGCCTTCGGCTCAGGATCTTGGGGTCCTGGAATTGAGCCCTGCACTGGGCTCCTTGCTCAATGGGAAGCCTGCTTCCCCCTCCCTTGACTCCTTTCCCTCTGCGCCCCTTCCTTCCCACTCATGCTTTCTCATGTGCTCTCTCTCAAATAATAAATAAAATCTAAAAAAAAAAAAATGAATTAGGGCCATAGTGGCTTTCTTGGAAAAAAATATCAGTGAAATTTAATAATTCTAGGAAGGTCTGCATCTCTTTCTTTAAGACTGAACATTTTGGTTTGCATAACTCTTGAATTAACTGAAGTCATTAGCAATAGCATTGAAGTCATTTATGAAGCTGACATTTCTCTTATTTATAAATCTAATATATTAGAATGACTTAGGGGATGCCTGGGTGGCTCAGTTGGGTTAAGCGGCTGCCTTCAGCTCAGGCCATGATCTCAGGGTCCTAGGATTGAGTCCTGTGTCTGGCTCCCTGCGCAGCGGGAAGCCTGTTTCTCCCTCTCCACCCTGCTCATGCTGTCTCTCACTACATCTGTTTCTCTCAAATAAATAAAACCTTTAAAAAATAAATAAATAAAAATAAAATGACTTAGGACTGTCTGAAAACTTAGTCTTTGTATAACTTATAATAAATAAATCACTAAAACATCTGGAATTCTAGATAGAAGACCTCAATAAAATACGGAAAAATATCAAGAACAAAGGAATTCCAAAGAGAAGGCACTTAAATCATCATGTCCCTCCATACGTTTTGGTGTTCTCTTCCGTAAGTATCTATTTCTGAACTTGGGAAAAGATAATCATCCCACATCTGCCTCTGCCTGTATCTCTGCCCCTCTCTCTCTTTCTCTCTCTCTGTCTCTCATGAATAAATAAATAAAATCTCAAAAAAAAAATAACTTCAGGCATTAGATAAGGGTATTATTCAAAGCCCAGTTGTGGTTAGTAATCTGTCCTTAATCACTTCCTAGATTAGTATTCTGTCTTTAATTACTCATTAGAGAATACTAGTTCCCCTTGCTGCCACTCTCTAAGAAGTTATCATTGCCCGTGCATCATTGCCTCAGGACATCTCTCTAGGCTCTATCTCACAATCCTACTGGTGTAGTTTTACATAATTAATTTCATTCCAATTTCATAATTTTGCTATCAGTGACCTATTGTTTCCTAAGTATTCTTCTTCAAATTGACTAAAAATTTTTTATTTGTCCTAAACAATAGAATCTATGAAATAATTGGTTGGATTTACTAGTAATCTTTCTGGTATAAATTAACATAAACTATTATCTATTAAAATTATTAAAATATGCAACCCACTATCTTCCATTTCTTGTAATGGCAGAATTTGGTATGTAACTTGGTCTAGTAGTCTCACAAAAGACAACTAGAAAGCTGAGAAAAATATTTCCTTAAAAGTTATCTTGAAGGTAGTGTATAACCAACAATATAATGAAGAATTATTGGCCCAGGATCTAGGATAGGGAACAGTCAAAAGTGAGTCTGGAATTTAGGGCCACTTTTCCCCTAATAGGATTTTCTGATTCTGGAATAAGCAACTGAGAGGCTGAATGAACCTCTGACATCTTCATAAGGTTACAGGAAGATTTTAGTCTAGAGCCCACTAGGGCGGGTAGACATAGTGAACACTCCTGTTTCAGGATGAGACAAAGAGATACAGCCCAAGGAAAAGAGTAAACAGGAAATAAATAAGTTCTTTAGTTCAGCCTTGGATTATCTTAATCCTTGAAACAGAATTAAAGTAATACCATATTATTAGAGACTTCAGACACCCAAGAATGCTTGTGTCCTAAGATGTTTTACAGAAGCCCTCAGAAGTCTTTATAGAGGAAGTAATATTTCTTAGACACCACATTATTTCTACTAACAATTTAAAGCTGTAATTCCAAGAAGATAATAAAATATAGCCCCATAAGGAACAAGATAGTATGAGAAAAACCCAGCAGAAACCCACAGCAAAAGGAACTATTTGATAGGGGGTTCAGAAAGGCACATCTTAATAAAGACTTTAAAGTAAATCTGTTTACCATGCTCAAGAAGATAAAAGACAGATTGTTTTGACAGAAGAAAAAATTAATAGAAAACTCTAAAACTGAAAACAGGAACTGAAATAAAAAACTCAACAGATGGGTCTAATAGATCTGACCCAGCCAGAGAAAGACTTAGTTACTTGGAAGATGCTCAGTGAAGCCTGTAGAAATGAAATAATGGAAAGTACAGAAGAGACAGTAAGAGACATAGAGGACACAGTAAGAAAGTCTAGCATTTAAATGTAGTACTAAGTATAGAGGTGAGAGATAATAAGCCTGAAGCAAGATGAAAGGGGAGATATAATCAGACTGAAGAAAATTCTGAAATGGTCATAGCTAAGAACCCCCCCCCCCCCAAAATAGAGAAAGACGTCAAGCTACTGATTCAAGAAGCACCACAAATCCCATGTAGAATAACTGAAAAAGAAATCCGCACTGAGGAATTAAATGATAAAACTGCTAAAACCTGAAAATGGAAACAAAAATCTTAAAGTGAGTCATAGAAAGACAGTTTTAAAAGAACGACAACTAGACCAATAGCTTACCATTCAGGAAAAACAACAAACCTCACCTAACAGTGAAATGATCTCTTCCAAGTGTTAAAATAAAACAGCTGTTATCCTCATACCTTCTAAAATTGATGGTGAAAAAAACCTCAGATTAACAAAATGAGGCAATTTCCCAGAAGCAGACATGCTAAAATAAACATTAAAGGATGTTCTTCAGACTGAAATGACAGAATGTAAAAGATCTCAGATGGAGCTTAGAAATATTGAAAGTAGGGGATCCCTGGGTGGCTCAGCGGTTTAGCACCGCCTTCAGCCCAGGGTGGGATCCTGGAGACCCTGGATAGAGTCCCTCGTCATGCTCCCAGCATGGAGCCTGCTTCTCCCTCTGCCTGTGTCTCTGCCTCTCTCTCTCTCTCTCTCTCATGAGTAAATATATAAAATCCTTTTTTTAAAAAAAGAAATATTGAAAGTAATAAAGAGCAATAGAAAGGTTAATATAAGGAGTTTGACTCTATGTTTTGATATTTGACCACTAAAAGCTTTTAAGCTAAATATTCTCCCACTTCCCCTTCTGCTTCCCATCTGAGTATGCTAATAAAAAAGCCTAGGTGCTTGCTTCCTCCTCTGGTGCCAGTGGAAGATTTAAACCAGGTAAGTTCCTACTCATGCACAGGAACCCTCATCCCAACCCCACCCTCTAACTACCATAAAAACCTTAAGCCAATCTCTTTTTCCTACTCTCCCAGGTTTTCGAGACCAGCTGGAGATATCTGCCCTGCTTTCCCCAGACAGCTATATCAGGAAAGTAATATACCTTTCATAACCTTTTTTTTTAATGGATGTGGCATCATTAGTCCTAACTGAAGCAAATTTGGGGTAAGGGATTGTCCTATTTCCGAAGAGTGGCTACAATAGCTAAATAAGTGAGTTAAACCAAAGAATTATTGGTTATGCAAGAGAGTCATAAAAGTAGGTTTTTTTGGCTTATAATATATATATGTGCATATATATATAATATGAATAAAGTATACACCAAATAATGGTATTTATGTTTAAATGGAAGATATATGGAATTTAACCATTCTAATTAAAATGCAGGTAAATGTCTTTGATCAGCTTTCATTATGTGGCCACAGTCTGAAAGAACCAATTAATCCTATATTTGATAAGCCAAGAATATGCACTCTAATCCCTAAAATAACTAGGGAAAGAATAGTAAGAGTGTATAGCTTTTGAAGAAATAGCAGGAAAATGAAATAATAAATTATCAAGCAAATGAAGTTAAGCAAACAGCAGAAAGAACAAAGTATGCAGAATAAATAGAAGGCTCATAATAGAATGCTAAATTTAAATTCAATTTGATCAACAATTACATTAAGTATAAATAGGCTAAATATTCTAATGAAAAGATAAAGACAAATATTATCAGACTGTATTTGAAATCAGATTCTTTTTATCAGACATAATTAAAATCTACAGATAAAACAGAGAAAAAAATAAGAGAGAGGGAGAGAGAAACCAAGAAACAGATTCTTAAATATAGAGAACAAACTGATGGTTACTAGAGAGGATGGGAGGATGAGCTAAATGGGGATTAAGGAGAACTTGTGATGAGCACACAGTGATGTATGGAAGTGTTGAATCACTAATTTATACACCTGAAACTAATATAACACTGTACGTTAACTAACTGGAATTAAAAGCATAAAATTAAAAAAAAATGAAAGTAAAAAAGGTGAAAATTTTACAAACTTTTATAAAAATAAACACAAAAATACGTATAAAATTAAAATTTGTGTAACTATAATGTCAGATAAAGTAGAATTAAAGGCAAAAAGTGAGGATATTTTATAACAATTCTATATTTGTATGTATCTAATAACATAGCCTTAAAATAAAGTAACAATTGGGACACCTGGGTGTCTCAGTGGTTTAGCCCCTGCCTTCGGCCCAGGGCATGATCCTGTAGTCCCGAGATTGAGTCCCACATTGGGCTCCCTGTATGGAGCCTGCTTCTCCCTCTGCCTGTGTCTCTGCCTCTCTATCTCTCTCTGTGTCTCTCATGAGTAAATAAATAAATTCTTTTAAAACATAAATAAAACAAAAAGTATCAATTGACAATAAAAAATAATAGACAAACCCACAGTTACAGTGCAAGATTATAACACACTTTTCTTTATAATAAAAGCTAGCAGAGAGAAAATCAGTTAAGAGACAGTGGAATAACACAAATAACAAACTTGAACTAATTAACATGTATAAAATAATGTAATACACATTGTTTTTAAGCACACCTGGGACATTTCAAAATTTATCATTTTGTGGGCTGGCCCACAGGTACAGTTCTACAAGTTTTAAAGAACTAAAATCATACAAACTATTTTTTTAGGGTCACAATGCAATTAATTTAGAAACCAATAATAAAATTTTACCAGAATATCTCTGTTGATTTAGAAATTGAGAAATAGATTTAAGTAAATCATGACTCAGTGAAGAGACTATATTGAAGAATGTAAAATATTTTATCTGGAGGATAATAAAATCATTAAATACCAAAATATGTGTGATGCAGCTAGAGTCATGCTTAGGGGAATATTTAGAGATTCACAGGCACATATTCAAAAGGAATAAAAACTAAGAACCAATGAGCTATGCATCCTCTCAAAAAGTTAAAAACAAGAGGTGGGCATGAGGATGGGTTGGATGGGCAATGGATATTGGGCAAGGCACTTGTTGAGATGAGCCCTGGGTGTTGTGTATAGGAGATGATGAATCACTAAATTCTATACCTGAAATTAATATTGCACTGTGTATTGACCAACTGGAATCTGAATTAAAACTTGAGAAAAAAACTAAAAAAAAAAGTTAACAAAATAGAATCCAAAGAAAGTAGAAGGAAGAAATAAAGTTAACAGCAGAAAATGACAGTGTAAACATTAGAGAAGATCAATAAAATTCAGTTGCTTTCCATGGGTTTTTGACATGGTTTGACACTTGGCAGTAAGTTTATTCTGCATGCTACTGTTGCATTCATCTCTCACCTTAATAGGATCTCCTAAATCACCAAAAAATAAGTTTTGGGCTGAGAAGTAAGTAGCCATTCTTGAATTGATAAATTAATATTCTCTCTCTCTCTCTCCCTTCTTTCCTCTCTCTCTCACTCACAAACACACATACACACACTTACACAAATGGATTACCATTTGTACTTACAAAACTAACAATATACTATTTTTTAGCATACAAATCAGATACCTAGGGCAGCCCAGGTGTTTCAGCAGTTTAGCGCTGCCTTCAGCCCAGGGTGTGATCCTGGAGACCCAGGATCGAGTCCCACGTCACACTTCCTGTATGGAGCCTGCTTCTCCCTCTGTCTGTGTCTCTGCCTCTCTCTCTCTTTCTCTCTTATGAATAAATAAATAAAATCCTAAAAAAAAAAACAAAAACAAATCAGGTACCTAGAAAACATATCTATAAGTAAGTAACTCAAATGAAGTGAGCACCTCAACTGTGTCACTCTTCCAGACAATAATCTCATATTTTTATGTCAACCAATAAGGTATTAATTGACTAATACATGCATATTTAGTACCAGTGCTGTTATAAAGTATTTTTGAAAATTAGAAAAATATAAAATACACTCCATGGTTTCAATGTGTTTACAACTTTCACAAGAGGGAAACACCAACACCCGATGATGTTCTATAATTATGCAATATATTTTATAGTGCAGACTACATGTGCTTACTATTATGACTAATTGAAATATTGGCAATATTTGCCCCATTCCTCAGAAAAAGGGATTTAATTTTCCCTATTCTATAGGCAAGGGCTAGGGAATTTAAGTTATTTGCCAAATATTAGATAGTGTATGGTAAAGTCAAGACTGAAACCAGAATTTCTGAGTGTAAATCTCATGCTTTTTTCCAATGTGCTCTCACAAGTCTTTGCATGGTGTTGAACACATAGTAGGTAAACAGCAATTGGCTGAATATTTAAAAACACATAAAACACTTACTTTCAAATAAGAACAAATGAAATCCATACAAGGCAGGTCCATTTGTGTAGTTGACTCGATATGGAGATTACTGCTGCCTTTTGGGTTTCCCCATAAGCAGAGCCTGAGACAAGTACTTGGGTAAAGGTTTATTTAGTAGGTGAGTGAAGGAAGCTAGACTGAAGGAACAAGGACAGTGCTAGATGGGAAGGAATATAAAGGTTTGGTATCAAATTTGCAGCTGTGGAAAACAGGGACTTGATTTACCAAATTACCTAAAAATTGATCAGAATGCCCCAAAGATGAGAGGCTGATACATTCATGGGTTGCCTTCATCAACTGGCTGAGGGTTCTCCCAGAGGCAATAAAAGCTTGCACTTCCTTGTCCTTGGTTTAGCTAGAAAATTCCCAGATGGCGAGGAGCCTGAGACAGAA